>NW_027604407.1:0-4000 GCF_053455715.1 Rhinoraja longicauda
AAGACTAAATCCGCAACGCAGCGCCCACTATATGACCATCAATAATTAACGAGGGGGGGTGGCAGTGCTTTAAAACCTCTGTAACTTAAAACATATGCAACCGAATTAAATAAAAATATCATTTTCCAGCAGCGGCCCGCGTGGTGATTAAGGCGGTGCAAAAATCGTGGCGCTACGTTTCACCGTTTTTCCGAATTCAGCGAAATCGCAGATACATACATAACACATATAAATAAGATCTGAGTTTTAATAGTATACTAGCAAAGCGGGCCGGTTGGGCCCGTCCCCACACCCCCCATTCTCTCCTCCCCCAGCCCCACTCTTACTCTCCCCACACTCTCCCCTTTGGCCCGTCCTCTTAGGGTTTGTATCTGGGAGGGGGGAAGGAGTGAAGGGGGGAGGGGTGAGGGAGAGGGAGGTTTGGGGGAGGGAGGTGTGGAGGGATCGAGGGGGAGGGAGTGGTGGAGGGAGGTGTTGAGGATGGAGGGGGGGAGGGAGGGGGGGAGGGTGATGAGAGATGGGGTGGTATTTGTGGAGGGGGGAGGGAGGGGGGAGAGAGTGGGGGGGAGGGGGGAGGGGAGGAGGGAGTGATGGGGGAGAGTGGAGGGATATGGACCTCCCCTTTTCCCAGTACCCCTCTTTCCCCCACCACCAAGTCCCCTCCGCACGACCCCTATTGTCCCATTCCCCATTATCAGCCCCCCCCCCATCTTCTCTCCCCAGACACACTCTTAGCATCAGTTAAAGGCCCGGGGGGGGGGTGCGGGGGATCGGATCAGTGAAAGGTCCGGGGGGGGGGGGGTGCGGGAGATAGCATCATTCAAAGGCCCGGGGGGGGTGGGATAGCGGGGAGATGTTCTCCCTGGTGTGGGAGAGAGGAGAGAAGCAAGTTGAGAGAGGAGAGTTGAGCCGGTGATCGCGGGCTGGCGCCGCTGACGGCGTCCATTTTTTTGGTGCGAGTGAGGAGATTCCGCGCATGCGTGCTGAGCACAGAGTGAGGAGATTCCGTGCATGCGTACTGAGCACTGCCTCACCGCAGCGCCCTCTATAGAAACCTCAATAAGGGGGGGGGCAGCGCCTTAAAACCTCTGTAACTTAAAAAATATGCGACCGAATTAAATAAAAATATCATTTTCCAGCCGCACCCCGCGTGGTGATTAAGGCGGTGCAAAACCGTGATTAACCGTGGCGCTACGGTTCACCGTTTTTTCCGAAATCAGCGAAATCGCAGATACATACATAACACATAACACAAGATCTGAGTTTTAATAGTATATAGATAGACTAGCACAAATGTGCCCGTTGGGCCCGTCCTCGTAGGGTTTCCATTGTAACCGAGAGGGGAGTGGGGGGGTGGGAAGGGGGAGGGAATGGGGAGGGAGGGAGGAGGGGAGGGGGAGGGAGGGGAGGGGGAAGGGGGGGAGGGAGAGGGGAGGGAGGGGTAGGGGGGAGGGAGGGGGGATGAGGGGGGAGGGGAGGGGAGGGGAGGGGGAGGGAGAGGGGAGGGAGGGGGTTAGGGGGGAGGGGGAGGGAGGGGGAGGGGAGGGGGAAGGGGGGAGGGAGGGGGACCTCCCCTTTTCCCAGTACCCATCTTTCCCCGTTGGGCCCGTCCTCGTAGGGTTTCCATTGTAACCGGGAGGTGGGGAGGGAGGGAAGGGGAGGGTGGGAGGAGGGAGGTGTGGAGGGAGGAGGGAAGGGGGGTGGGGAGGGGGAGGGGGGAAGGTGGGGGGAGGGGGGAGGGGGAGGGGGAGGGGGAGGGAGAGGGGAGGGGGGAAGGGGGAGGGAGGGGGGAGGGGAGGGGGGAAGGGGGGAGAGAGGGGGAGGGGAGGGGGAAGGGGTGAGGGAGGGGACCTCCGCTTTTCCCAGTATCCCTCTTTCCCCGTTGGGCCCGTCCTCGTAGGGTTTCCATTGTAACCGGGAGGGGGGGAGGGAGGGAGGAGGGAGGTGTGGAGGGAGGAGGGGAGGGGAGGGAGGGGGGAGGGTAGGGGGGAGGGGAGGGGGAAGGGGGGAGGGGAGGGGGAAGGGGGGAGGGGAGGGGGAAGGGGGGGAGGGGGTAGGGGGGAGGGGAGGGGGATGAAGGGGGACCTCCCCTTTTCCCAGTACCACTCTTTCCCCGTTGGGCCCGTCCCTGTAGTGTTTCCATTGTAACCGGGAGGGGGGGAGGGATGGTGGAAGGAAGGGAGGGGGAGGGAGGGGGAGGGGAGGGGGGAAGTGGGGAGGGAGGGGGAGGGGAGGGGGGAAGGGGGGAGTAGGGGGACCTCCCCTTTTCCCAGTACCCCTCTTTCCCCGTTGGGCCCGTCCTCGTAGGGTTTCCATTGTAACCGGGAGGGGGAGAGGGAAGGGGGAGGGAGGGAGGAGGGAGGTGTGGAGGGAGGAGGGGAGGGGGAGGGAGGGAGGGAGGGGGGAGGGGAAGGGGGAGGGGAGGGGGAAAGGGGGAGGGAGGGGGGAAGGGGGGGGGAGGGGGTAGGGGGGGTGGGGAGGGCAATGGAGGGGGATCTCCCCTTTTCCCAGTACCCCTCTTTCCCCGTTGGGCCCGTCCTCGTAGGGTTTCCATTGTAACCGGGAGGGGGGGGGAGGGAGGGTGGAAGGAGGCGGGAGGGGGAGAGGGATGAAAGGGTGGAGGGAGGGGGGAGGGATTGGGGAGGGAGGGATGGAGGGAAGGAGGGAGGGGGGGAGTTAGGGGGGAGGGTTGAGGGAGGTAGGGAGGGAGGGGGAGGGAGTTGTGGGGGGAGGGAGGGCGAGGAGGGGGGAGGGAGTGGGGATGGAGGTGGGAAGGAGGGGGTTGAAGGCGTTGAGGGGGGAAGGGGGACCTCCCCTTTTCCAGTACCCCTCTTTCCCCCACCTCCAAGCCCCCTCCGCAACGACCCCTGTTGTCCCCCTCCCCAGTACCCATTCTCAGACCCCCCCATTCTCTCTCTTCCCCCAGACATACGCCAAGTGCTGTTTTCGCAAGACTTGCCCCGGTGGCCCACGAGCATAGGGGCCCCATGCTGATCTGTGTATGTTAAGTCACTTGCAATAACAAAAAACCCTACTTTAAAACAATTAGTGCTTTTTTGAAACATTCGCGGTTACTAAGTGCTTCTCACGGCGATATATAGGTGCTCTTCGCAACAATGTAGCACCCATCTCACACAAGCTGAAGACCTTGAAAAAAAAGTTAGAAATAAAAAAATGTAAATTTAAAACCTCTGTAAAGCGTCCGCAACAATGTAGCACCCATCTCACACAAGCTGAAAAAAAAGGTTAGAAATAAAAAAATGTAAATTTAAAACCTCTGTAAAGAGTAGACACCCAATAGCAGCTGCTTGTCCATTGTGACGTCACACGCTGAATACCGCGGGGGGGGGGGGGAAGGGGGGGGTCAGCTCGAGTTCATCTCACAGGGTCATTGTGATATCACAATGAAGATTAATCCGCACCGCAGCGCCCCCCTTCTGTAAAACTTTCGATAAATCAGGGGGGGCAGCTCTTTAAAACCTCTGTAACTTAAACAATATACGAACAAATTAAATGAAAATATCGCGGCCGGTCAGCCGGGAGGTTGGTGATTAATGCGGTGCAAAAACCGTGGCGCGACGGTTTACCGTTTTGCCGAAATCACTGATATATAAGAAACCCAACATACAAATATATTCATACAGAAGATCCATTAAATCCATGAAAAATGGGAAGACTCCTGGCCCTGATGGCTTAAATAATGAATTTTATAAAATATTCAGTGGTTTGATCTCTCCACGTTTGCAAACTGTATATAGTCACGCCTTTAAACAACAGAGATTGCCACAAACTCTGACTGAATCAACAATGCATTCCTAAAAAAGATAAGGATTCTGAAGACCCTGGTTCGTATAGGCGATAGCTCTTTTAAATACTGATCAGAAGATATTAGCGAAAATCTTAGCTCAGAGATTAAGTCTAGTTATCGATCAATCAGGCTTCTAGCAACGATATTCATTTTTCAACTTGAGACGCTTGTTTAATATAATTTATTCAAATA
>NW_027604409.1:0-2500 GCF_053455715.1 Rhinoraja longicauda
AGTCAGGATGGCAGGTTGGGTAGTTAATGCTCCTCCTGCAGGATGTGGGAAGTCAGGGAAACCTTCAGTGTTGCTGTGGAGGTGTGGGAGGTGTGTCCAGCTGCTGCTCCTTACAGACTGCGTAAGGGAACTGGAGCAGCAGCTGGATGACATCAGCATCATCCGGACACATCATCAGGACACCCAGGATGTCACAGGTAGGGGTCACAGTGAGGTGGTCACGCCTCAGGTAGGGGCAGAAAGTAGATGGGTGATCACCAGCAAAGGGAGTCGTGAGAAAGTGCAGGGGTCACCTGCGGCCATTCCCCTCGACAACAGCTTTGTCCCTTTGGATCCTGTTGGGGGGATGACTGGCCAGGGAGGGCAGCAGTAGTCAGGTGTGTGGCATCAAGCCCGGCTCTGAGGCACAGTGGGGAAGGTCACAGTCAGGTAGAGTGATAGTGATTGGGGAATCGTTAGTTCAGGAAACAGACAGGAGATTGTGGGGCAGCAAATGAGGCTCCAGGATGGTGTGCTGTCTCCCTGGCCCCAGGGTCCAGGATGTCACCGAGCGGCTGCAGAGCATTCTCAAGGGGGAGGGGGAGCAGCCAGATATCGTTGTGTACGTTGGCACAAATGACAAAGGTAGGAAAAGGGTTGAGGTTCTGTGGACTGAAGACAGGGAATTAGGCAAAAGGTTAATGCAGGACCTCCAGGTAGTAATGCCTGGATTGCCACTGGTGCCACATGCTAGTGAGGGTAGGAACAGGAGGATAGGGCAGATGAATGTGTGGCTGAGGAGTTGGTGCTGGGGGCAGGGAAGATAGAGGTGGTGGTAAACGTGTGGAGCTGAGAACTGAAAAGGGGATGATCACCTTTATGGCAGTGTACGACAGGCCCTCAAATAGTCAGTGGGAATTAGAAGAACAAATGTACTGGGACATTGTAGACAGCTGCAAGACTAAAGGGACACTGTGTGGTCGGTGGGAGATATCACAGTTTATCTCAGTTCCCAGTGAACTGACCGTGGACAGTGAGGGACACTGTGGTCAGTGGGAGATATCACGATGTATCTCAGTCCACAGATGATCCCCCCAGCCAAGTTATTGATATAGACTGTGAATCGCCAAGGCCCAAGCACTGAGCCCTCTTGTACCCACACGTCACTGCTGCCAACCTGAGAATGATCTGCTTATTCCCACCTCTTGCTCTCTGTCCTAAAGCCAATTCTCAATCCATGTCAGTGTGTGAACAATTCCATGTGCTCTGACCTTGTTGACCAGCCTCTTGTGCAGGAACGTACTAAATGATTTCTGAAGATCCCCCCACACCCCAGCCACTGGTTTCCTCACCTGTTCCACTGGATGTTTCATCAACGTACTCCAGGGACTGTGAAACGTGAAATTCCTTCCACAGCCCACATTGTCTCTGCTCAGCCCTAACAGTGACACGGACTCCCTTCACTCACACTTCCCCATCACATACTGTGAACCCGGCAAGACGAATGGGGAAGTCCCAACGGAGCATGGGAGAGAGAAGGGAAGTTGCGATGCTGGAGCGGGGGGGGAGGGGAGAGATAGGTCGATGAGTGAGGGTCTTGCAGAGTGAGGGGGGAGGGCGTGGAGGGGACTGTGTGGGGCCAGGGAGTGGGAACTACGCTGGGGTCAGGGTGCAAGTGCAGGGGTCTGAGCCAGGAGCGAGGTGGGTGGGGGAGGGGGTGGAGGAGCCGTGCCGAGGCAAAGATGGGAGGGGATGAAGGTGGGACCAGGGTGGGAGGGGAGGGAACAGGTCTAGGGGCAGGAGGAGGGGGGACAGTTGACCTGAACACTCAGCCCACTGTGTGTGTTGGTGACTTGGGACATCCCAGAATATCTCCACAACCCCAACAGCCCGTGTGACTGGAGAACGGGGACCTACCTGTACAATACACAGCGTTGGTGAGGGGTGGCGGCCACAGCTGATACACAAAGTAACCGGTGCAGTTCTTCACCCTGATCTCCCGGTGCGGGGAGCAGATGTAACTGCCCCTGGTGAAACAGACTGTCCTGGTCACCTCCCCTTCTCCCACGCTGGGATGGGGACCTGGAATGATGATTATAAACATTGTAAAATGTACCCGGTCACAGTGCGGTGGGGAATGTGAATGTGGAGCCAGTGTAAGGCAGTGATCACAAGCCATGGTCGGGTCTGACCTGCCTCAGTCACTGGTGAACTGCTGCCCTCCCCCTCCCCACCCACACTCCCCACAGCAGCCCCTGCTCCCTGAGACAGGCTCCTGGTGCTGACACCCTGGGGTGCCGGAGTCTGGACTGGAAACACAAGCCCCCCCCCCCCACCCATGGGTGCTGACAGCTGGTGATGAGCGGACATGGGCTGAATCAGTAGCTCAGATGGGACATCACGGTCAGTATGGGCCGAAGGGCCTGTTTCTGGGCCCTATGATCAATGACTAATTATATAGTATTTAGATCAGCCTGATGGGAAATGTCACTATGTTGGTTACAATAGCTTTAACCAGGAC
>NW_027604410.1:0-4000 GCF_053455715.1 Rhinoraja longicauda
AGGTTTTGCAGGATTATTATTGCATTTCACATCGCAGGGTGTTGCAATATTTCTTTAATGCAAGGCGATCACTGCATTTAACATTGCAGCAGCCTGAAAAGTCATCCTAATGCGATGCATTTGTTGCATTTAAGATTTGATAGGTTTTGCAAAATTATTGCAATTAATTTAATGCATATTACATCCATTGGGGGTAGCTAGGTGACTTTAATGCAAGGCCATCACTGTTTTTAACATTGCAGCAGCCTGAAAAGTTATCCTAATGCGATGCATCAATTGCATTTAACATTTGAGAGGTTTTGCATGATTATTGCAATGATTTTTTAATGCATTTCACATCCCAGGGTGGTGTAATATTGCATTAATGCAAGGCCATCACTGCATTTAACATTACAGCAACCGTACACCAATAAAGATCTTTCCACAGACAGCACGCGGCACTTGTTTATAACGCCCACACCAGACACCAGACACAAACCCAAACACAAACCCAAACACAAACCCAAACACAGACCCAAACACAAATCCAAACACAACCCCAAACACAAACCCAAACACAGACCCAAAGACAGACCCAAACACAGACTCAAACACAGACCCAAACACACACCCACACACAGACACACACACAGACACACACACAGACCCACACACATCAGACACACTTCCCGGAAGCACTTTCAAATGCCGGATAGTCTCCTCCCTGCCCTGGAGATTCAGCTACGTGCCGGGGGTAGTAAATACAATAATAATACTATAGTAATAATAATTAATATTATTAATAATAATAAGAATTAATCAAAGATTGATTGATTGATCGATCGGTGGGTGGGTGGATGGATGTCAGGAGGGAACCGTACACCAATAAAGATTTTAATGCGTTGCATCAGTTGCATTTAACATTTGAGTGGTTTTGCATGATTATTGCAATTAATTTTATTGCATTAAACATCCCAGGAGGCTGCAATATTTATTTAATGCAAGGCCATCACTGCATTTAACTTTGCAGCAGTCTGCAATGTTATCATAATACGATGCATTAGTTGCATTGAACATTTGAGAGATTTTGCATGATTATTACAATGATTTTAATGCGTTTAATACCCCAGAACAGCTGCAATTTTTGCTTTAATGCAAGGCCTGCGCTGCATTTAACATTGCAGGAGCCTGCAGAGTTGTTCTAATGCATTGCATTAATTGCATTTAACATTTGAGAGGTTTTGCAAAATTATTGCAATTAATTTTATTGCATTTAACATCCCAGGGGTTTGCAATATTGCTTTAATGCAATGCCAGCGCTGCATTTAACAATGCAGCAGCCTGCAAAGTTATCCTAATACGATGCATTAGTCGCATTTAACATTTGAGAGGTTTTGCAGGATTATTATTGCATTTCACATCGCAGGGTGTTGCAATATTTCTTTAATGCAAGGCGATCACTGCATTTAACATTGCAGCAGCCTGAAAAGTCATCCTAATGCGATGCATTTGTTGCATTTAAGATTTGAGAGGTTTTGCAAAATTATTGCAATTAATTTAATGCATATTACATCCATTGGGGGTAGCTAGGTGACTTTAATGCAAGGCCATCACTGTATTTAACATTGCAGCAGCCTGCAAAGTTATCCTAATGCGATGCATCAATTGCATTTAACATTTGAGAGGTTTTGCATGATTATTGCAATGATTTTTTAATGCATTTCACATCCCAGGGTGGTGTAATATTGCATTAATGCAAGGCCATCACTGCATTTAACATTACAGCAACCGTACACCAATAAAGATCTTTCCACAGACAGCACGCGGCACTTGTTTATAACGCCCACACCAGACACCAGACACAAACCCAAACACAAACCCAAACACAGACCCAAACATGAATCCAAACACAAACCCAAACACAAACCCAAACACAAATCCAAACACAAACCCAAACACAAACCCAAACACAAACCCAAACACAGACCCAAACACAGACCCAAACACAGACTCAAACACAGACCCAAACACACACCCACACACAGACACACACACAGACACACACACAGACCCACACACATCAGACACACTTCCCGGAAGCACTTCCAAATGCCGGATAGTCTCCTCCCTGCCCTGGAGATTCAGCTACGTGCCGGGGGTAGTAAATACAATAATAATACCATAGTAATAATAATTAATATTATTAATAATAATAAGAATTAATCAAAGATTGATTGATTGATCGATCGGTGGGTGGGTGGATGGATGTCAGGAGGGAACTGTACACCAATAAAGATTTTAATGCGTTGCATCAGTTGCATTTAACGTTTGAGTGGTTTTGCATGATTATTGCAATTAATTTTATTGCATTAAACATCCCAGGAGGCTGCAATATTTCTTTAATGCAAGGCCATCACTGCATTTCACTTTGCAGCAGTCTGCAATGTTATCATAATACGATGCATTAGTTGCATTGAAAATTTGAGAGATTTTGCATGATTATTACAATGATTTTAATGCGTTTAATACCCCAGAACAGCTGCAATTTTGCTTTAATGCAAGGCCTACGCTGTATTTAACATTGCAGGAGCCTGCAGAGTTGTTCTAATGCGTTGCATTAATTGCATTTAACATTTGAGAGGTTTTGCAAAATTATTGCAATTAATTTTATTGCATTTAACATCCCAGGGGTTGCAATATTGCAAAGTTATCCTAATACGATGCATTAGTCGCATTTAACATTTGAGAGGTTTTGCAGGATTATTATTGCATTTCACATCGCAGGGTGTTGCAATATTTCTTTAATGCAAGGCGATCACTGCATTTAACATTGCAGCAGCCTGAAAAGTCACCGTAATGCGATGAATTTGTTGCATTTAACATTTGAGAGGTTTTGCAAAATTATTGCAATTAATTTAATGCATATTACATCCATTGGGGGTAGCTAGGTGACTTTAATGCAAGGCCATCACTGCATTTAACATTGCAGCAGCCATCAATTGCATTTAACATTTGAGAGGTTTTGCATGATTATTGCAATGATTTTTTAATGCATTTCACATCCCAGGGTGGTGTAATATTGCATTAATGCAAGGCCATCACTGCATTTAACATTACAGCAACCGTACACCAATAAAGATCTTTCCACAGACAGCACGCGGCACTTCTTTATAACGCCCACACCAGACACCAGACACAAACCCAAACACAAACCCAAACACAGACCCAAACACAGACTCAAACACAGACTCAAACACAGACCCAAACACCCACCCACACACAGACACACACACAGACACACACACAGACACACACACATCAGACACACTTCCCGGAAGCACTTCCAAATGCCGGATAGTCTCCTCCCTGCCTTGGAGGTTCAGCTACGTGCCGGGGGTAGTAAATACAATAATAATACCATAGTAATAATAATTAATATTATAAATAATAATAAGAATTAATCAAAGATTGTTTGATTGATCGATCGGTGGGTGGGTGGATGGATGTCAGGAGGGAACCGTACACCAATAAAGATTTTAATGCGTTGCATCAGTTGCATTTAACATTTGAGTGGTTTTGCATGATTATTGCAATTAATTTTATTGCATTAAACATCCCAGGGGGCTGCAATATTTCTTTAATGCAAGGCCATCACTGCATTTAACTTTGCAGCAGTCTGCAATGTTATCATAATACGATGCATTAGTTGCATTGAACATTTGAGAGATTTTGCATGATTATTACAATGATTTTAATGCGTTTAATACCCCAGAACAGCTGCAATTTTGCATTAATGCAAGGCCTGCGCTGCATTTAACATTGCAGGAGCCTGCAGAGTTGTTCTAATGCGTTGCATTAATTGCATTTAACATTTGAGAGGTTTTGCATGATTATTGCAATGATTTTTAATGCATTTCACATCCCAGGGTGGTGTAATATTGCATTAATGCAAGGCCATCACTGCATTTAACATTACAGCAACCGTACACCAATAAAGATCTTTCCACAGACAGCACGCGGC
>NW_027604411.1:0-4000 GCF_053455715.1 Rhinoraja longicauda
GTCAGTGTGGGCTGGTGGGACTAGTGTAGATGGGGCATGTTGGTCAGTGTGGGCAGGTGGGACTAGTGTAGATGGGGCATGATGGACGGTGTGGGCAGGTGGGACTAGTGTAGATGGGGCATGTTGGTCAGTGTGGGCAGGTGGGACTAGTGTAGATGGGGCATGATGGACGGTGTGGGCAGGTGGGACTAGTGTAGATGGGGCATGTTGGTCATCCACCTCTTGCTATTAAAAGATATTTTATAAATTAAAGCTCATAGTTTTTTGTTTGGGGGAGAGAGAGGGAGGGAGAGAGAGAGGGAGGGATGGAGTGAGGGAGGGAGAGAGGAGGGGAAGGGAGAGGAGGGGGAGAGAGAGGAGGGGGAGAGAGAGGAGGGGGAGAGAGAGAGGAGGGGGAGAGAGAGGAGGGGGAGAGAGAGAGGAGGGGAAAGAGAAGGGGGAGAGCTATTTAATCTTGTTATTAAAAAGATATTTTATACCTCAAAAAGCTACGAGCTTTAATTTATAAAATATCTTTTAATAGCAAGAGGTGGAGACTGGGTGTGGACAATGTCGCCCGTCGGGCGGGCTGCTAATTGATAATTGGTGGGATCGCTGAGCCTTGGGGAAGTTGTGGGCTTATGAAGGGCCACATGTGCTCACTGTTTATTTCAACAAAATGGCCGCCACATGTGCTCACTGTTTGTGTCAATGTTTGTCCTTGCTTGCTGGCTCCCCTTCCATCTGTCTCTCCCCCTCCTCTCTCTCACAATAGGTGCAGGATGAGGCCATTCGGCCCTTCGAGCCTGTACGCACCGCCATTCAATGTGATCGCGGCTGATCGTTCTCAATCAGTACCCACTCTCTGTGTGAAAAAAAAGTTCTCATCTCGGTCCTAAAAGACTTCCCCTTTATCCTTAAACTGTGACCCCTGGTTCTGAACTTCCCCAACATCGGGAACAACCTTCCCGCATCTAGCCTGTCCGACCCCTTAAGAATTTTGTACGTTTCTCCCCTCAATCTTCTAAATTCCAGCGAGTACAAGCCGAGTCTATCCAGTCTATCTTCATATGAAAGTCCTGCCATCCCAGGAATCAATCTGGTGAACCTTCTCTGTACTCCCTCCATGGCAAGAATGTCTTTCCTCAGATTAGGAGACCAAAACTGTACGCAATACTCCAGGTGCGGTCTCACCAGGGCCCTGTACGACTGCAGAAGGACCCCTTTGCTCCTAAACTCAAACTAGGAGACCAAAACGGTACGCAATACTCCAGGTGCGGTCTCACCAATGCCCTGTGCAACTGCAGCAGAACCTCCCTGCTCCTATACTCAAATCCCCTCCCTATGAATGCCACCATACCATTGGCTTTCTCCACTGCCCGCTGCACCTGCATGCCTACTTTCAATGACTGGTGCACCACGACACCCAGGTCTCGTTGCGTCTCCCCTTCTCCTAATCGGCCACCATTCAGATAATAGTCTGCTTTCCCGTTCTTGCCACCAAAGTGGACAACCTCACATTTATCCAGAAGTGCTTTGAAAGGCTGGCCCTCTCACACATCAAATCCAGCATCACTGACTCACTGGACTCACGTCAATGTGCAAACACATCCACAGAGGATGCCATCTCTCTGGCTCTTCGCACTGTCCTGACTCACCTGGAGAGTCAGGGCACGTACGCGAGGATGCTACTCATTGACTCTAGCTCTGCCTTCAAACACGCTCATCTCCCACCAAGCTCGTCACCAATCTCCACCAGCTAGGCCTTGGCTCGCCGTTATCATGATAGGAGTAGAATTGGGCCATTCGGCCCATCAGGTCTACTGTGCCATTCAATCATGGCTGACCTATCTCTCTCTCCCAACCCCATTCTCCTGCCTTCTCCCCATAACCTCTGACACCTGTACTAATTCAGAATCTATCTATCTCTGTCTTACAAATATCCACCGACTTGTCCTCCACAGCCTTCTGTGGCAAAGAATCCCACAGATTCACCACCCTCTGACTAAAGAAATCTCTCCTCATCTGCTTCCTAAAGGACTCTCTGTCCTTTAATTCTGAGGCTATGACTAGTCCTAGACTCTCCCACTAGTGGAAACATCCTCTCCATATCCACTCTATTCAAGCCTTTCACTATTCTGTATGTTTCAATAGACAATAGGTGCAGGAGGAGGCCATTCGGCCCTTCGAGCCTGTACGCACCGCCATTCAATGTGATCATGGCTGATCATTCTCAATCAGTACCCCGTTCCTGCCTTCTCCCCATACCCCCTGACTCCGCTATCCTTAAGAGCTCTATCTAGCTCTCTCGTGAATGTATTCAGAGAATTGGCCCCCACTGCCCTCTGAGGCAGAGAATCCCACAGATTCAAACTCTCTTTTTTTATTTTTTATTTAATAAATTTTATTTAAGTTTTAACAGAACTCATACAAGTTACATTTCATAGTAAGCAATAATAACTACATTATACAATACAATACAATACAATATATCTTTATTGTCATTGTACCCAGGGGTACAACGAGATTGGGAATGCGCCTCCCATACGATGCAATAATTTAGGTAATTTAGACAGCAGCAACCCAACGAAAAAAAACAGTTGTAACAGTTTTGGACAGGGTAAAGTGCAAGTTGATCTATGCGTTGTGGCCATCCGGCTCAGCAGGACCGGTTCATAGCAGCTATGGCCCTGGGGATGAAGCTGTTCCTGAGTCTGGAGGTGCGGGCGTAGAAGGCCTTGTATCGTCTGCCCGATGGAAGGAGTTCGAACAGACTGTTGCAGGGGTGTGAAGAGTCTTTGTGGATGCTGATGGCTTTTCTGAGGCATCGTGTGTTGTAGATGCCCTCCAAGTCTGGTAGCTGTGTTCCGATGGCCCTCTGAGCTCTATAGACTACCCGCTGTAGAGCTTTCCTTTCTGCCTCCGTGCAGCTGAGGTACCACACAGGGATGCCATGCGTTAGGATGCTCTCTATGGTGCAGCGGTAGAAGGTCGTCAGCAGCTGTTGGGGTAGACCAGACTTTTTCAGTGTTTGATTATACATGTATTGTTCTGTATTATCTCCCCTCCCACCACCCCCCCCTTCTTCCCCCCACCCCCCCCCCAGTTAAAAAGAAGGGAAAAGAAAAAGAAAAAGAAAGAGAGAAAGAAAGAAACCTGGAGTCCAGAATGAGACACTTCCGGGTAATTTCTTATTAAATTCTTATTAAAGGTATCAAAACAATCCTGAATTTAAATATTTCCAATTCTTAATCCTAGCTTTAAAATAAATGGGTTCCACACCTTCAAGAAGAAGTCATATCCATTTCTCAGATTATACGTAGCTTTTTCTGATGGGATACAACTACACATTTCTGCATACCATCTTTCAAATCTTATTTCATTTTGATCTTTCCAAGTGACCGCTACACATTTTTTTGCTACTGCTATTGCTATTTTGAGAAATCTTTCCTGATGTTTATCTAAAATTAGCTTTGGTAATATTCCTTTTGTATCTCCCAATAAAAACAACCTTGAATCCAATGGTATGATCTTATTCATCAATTGTTCCAAAAAATGTTTTAGGTCTTTCCAAAAAGGAGTTGCCTTCTGACATGCCCATGTGGAGTGTAAAAAAGTACCCACATCTTGGTTGCATCTAAAACAAATTTCAGATGAGTTTGGTTTTAAATTGTTTAATTTTTTCTGGGGTTAAATATAGTTGATGTAAAAAATTATATTGTACTAAACTATATCTCACATTAATAGTATTTTTCATACTATCTAAACACAGTCTTTCCCAACTTGGTTCATCAATGATAATATTAAGATCTGTTTCCCATCTTTGTCTTGATTTTTGAATTCCTATCTTTGGACTAGATTTTTGTAATAATTTATACATTGAAGATATAATTTTTTTTATTCCCTTGCCTTGAATCAATGATTCAATTCCTTTAATCTGAAATAGAGACATTGAATGACCTAACTTTTCCCTTAAAAAAGATTGTAATTGATAATAGAAAAAAATACTATTCCCTGGAAT
>NW_027604412.1:0-4000 GCF_053455715.1 Rhinoraja longicauda
TATACAGATCAACTGGTAATTAAGTTCTTATTTTTTCTTTACTATATTTATTTCAATCGTTGTGTTTTTTCTGTGAATCCACACCGCTGCTTTGAAGAATGTCGCGCATGCGTGCTGGACGGGGTCTTCACGTAGTCCCTCATCGTAACTCCTCATAAAATACAGATCAAACTTCGAACTGGTAAGTTCTCATTTAATCTTACTATTATTCTTTGTTTGGATGTTCAGCTGTAGTACAAGTGTATTCACAATCAGACGCACATGGGAAGTGAAACCATCAGTGAGTTTAGAAGTGTCAGTACCGATGAACTGCAACCGAGGCAGAAAGGTGAATTAACTGTAGAGCAGAGGGATCTAGGACGACATGGACATAATGTGTTGAATGTAGCGTCACAGGTTGATAGTGTGGGCAAAAAGGCTTTTGTAACATTGGCCGTCTTCGGTCAGAGCATTGTGTATAGATATTCGGAGGTTATGTTGCCGTTGTATAAGACGTTGGTGAGTCTGCATTTGGAGTATTGTGATCAGTTGTGTGCACCATGATACAGGAAAGTTGGTGTCAATCTGGAAAGGTGATATAGGAGATGTACGAGGATGTAGCGCGGACCCGTGGGCCTGATCTAGAGGGACAGGTTCAGCAGACTAGTACTTAATCCCTTGGTGCACAGGAGGACGAGGGGTGATCTTCTACAGCTGAACAAAATAATGAGAGGAATAGATCTGGCAGACGTACAGAGAGGGGAAAGCAGGAACCAGGGGGCCCAGGTTTAAGATGAGGGGGGAAATTTAATCGGAACCCGAGGGGTAATTTTTCACACAAAGGGTGGTGGGTGTGTGGAATGAGGTGCCAGAGGAGGCAGTTCAGCCCTGTACTCATAGAGTCATAGAGTGATATGGTGTGGAATCAGGCCCTTCAGCCCAACTTGCCCACACCAGCCATCAGGCCCCATCTACACTAGTTCCACCTGTCTGCATTTGGTCCATATCCCACCAAACCTGTCCTATTCATGTACCCAACCTGTCTAACTATTTCATAAATCTTGGGATAGTCCCTGCCTCAAATTCCTCATCTGGCAGTTTGTTCCATACATCCACCACCCATTGTGTGAAAAAGTTACACCTCAGATTCCTATTCAATGGTTTTCCCTTCCACTTAAACGTATGTCCTCTGGACCTCGATTCGCCTATTCAGGGCAGGAGAATCCGAGCATCCACTCCATCTATTCCTTTCATGGTCTAAAACATGTCTATAAGATCACCCCTCATCCTCCTGCGCTACAAGGAGACCAATCACACCCAATTGATTCTGTCTTCAAACTAACGCTGTCCATTCCAGATAACATCCTGGTGAATTTGTTCCGCACTGTCTCTGGCAACAGGACATCATATCTATAATATGGTGACCAGAACTACACAAAAGAGCCTCGCAGATATTTGAAGTACAACTGAGGAAAGAGCGCTGCACTTGGAGGAACAGTTAAGTCTTGATTTTTCTGTATGTGGGTATTCATTTGTAGCGCAAATGCGTTCAGAATCATACGCAGATGGGAAGTGAAACCATCAGTCAGTTCAGAGGCGACCGTACCAATCAGCACGAGGCAAATGTTGTCAACGTTGTCACTGGTGAAAATATATCTGAGCAGCGTGCGATGGAACTGGGTAGCTGGTTGTTACAGTATGTGAGATGTCCTGGGAATGAATGATACAAAGAACATACCTGTGTGTGACGTTAAATGTGGTCAGTGATGGGTCTGGATAAACAGTGATATTATCAGTGTGGTCAGTGATGGGTCTGGATAAGCAGTGAAATTATCAGTGTGGTCAGTGATGGGTCTGGATAAGCAGTGACATTATCAGTTTGGTCAGTGATGGGTCTGGATAAGCAGTGCCATTATCAGTGTGGTCAGTGATGGATCCGGATAAGCAGTGACATGATCTCATTAAATCTGACACCGATGTTTTACATTTGATATGATCTAAAATAAAGAATCCTTTCTTTTTAATTTTCTTCAGTTTTTATTTTGTTTTTTCACAGAGATATATACAAAACAGTACAACACCATCGACATAAATAAAATAAAATAAGAAAAACAACAACAATAAATGAATAAATAAGCAAAGGATATCAATAAATAAAAACATTTGAATAAGACGGTGTGGTACACTTACCAAATAAAATATAAAAAAGTAACAATGATTGGTTATCTGGAAAGATTTCAATATTCGCACAAACATACCATCTAGTTCTATATAACACAATCTTCCAATATCTAGCTCGGCATTTATCTAGTTATCATATCATATATATACAGCCGGAAACAGGCCTTTTCGGCCCTCCAAGTCCGTGCCGCCCAGCGATCCCCATACATTAACACTATCCTACACCCACTAGGGACAATTTTTTTAAAACATTTACCCAGCCAATTAACCTACATACCTGTACGTCTTTGGAGTTGGTGTCATGGCTCAAATAAATGATCCATTTTTTTCAGATCTTGTCAAAGAATCCCTTCTTTATAATTCAAATGTTCGACTCTAAAGGGTTAACTCAAGTTCAGTATCCGTAATTAATCTAAACTTTAATGAGCATTAACTGCATTTTGCTGCTGGTAAACACGGCAGCTGAAGATGCATCAGCTTGTTATTTTCTTAATTAACACAGGTTAGAAATGCTAATTAACTTTCTCTGGCATACACTTGAAAGAATAACACATAATGCTGAAAATTAAAATGCAGCTTCAGATCTGAGAAAGGGGGAGTTGGTTAAATGTTCTTTGCGTTTCTCCCAATGGGGAATATTAGTTCCAGCCGGTGAACACTAGCTGTGGCTCTGTTCAATCTGCAGTTTATTTTGTCAAGTCAAGTGAAGTCAAGTCAATTTTATTTTGTATAGCACATTTAAGAACAACCCACGTTGACCAAAGTGCTGTACATCTGATTAGGTACTAAGGAAAAAATGAAACATACAGTAGCACGCAAACAGTTCACAGCGCCTCCTCAACGAGCCTCAAACGCTAGGGAGTAGAAATAGGTTTTGAGCCTGGACTTAAAGGAGTCGATGGAGGGGGCATTTCTGATGGGGAGAGGGATGCTGTTCCACAGACTAGGAGCTGCAACCGCAAAAGCGCGGTCACCCCTGAGCTTAAGCCTAGACCGCGGGATAGTGAGTAGCCCCAAGTCGGCCGACCTGAGGGACCTGGAGTTAGAGAGGTGGGTTAGAAGATTTTTGATGTAGGGGGGGAATGTCCATTTAGGGCTTTATACGTGAATAGGAGGAGCTTGAAGTTGATTCTGTACCGTACAGGGAGCCAGTGGAGAGAGGCCAGAATCGGGGTGATGTGGTCCCTTTTACGGGTGAACTACTTCACACCAGGTGACAGGTACATGCCATTTCAAACTCACAGACCAGACAGCAAGGTCGGTCTGAGAGTAAATGACCAACTCATCCGTCTGGGCTGTCCACACAGCGGCACAGACAAAGCTGCCACACACACAGACTTCATTTATGTGCTTATTTATCATGTAATTCAAGAGAGCATATCTCACATCATGCAGTGCAAACCTGGCACTCATAGAAACTGAAATAAACACTTCAATGATCAGGGACTGTTATTAAAAATGACCAATGTATGTGACAGGCAATTATAATGTTTTCTGCTTAATCTGCATCTTTGAGAAATATGGATATCTATTTATGTTTAATTCCCCTGATTTCAAGGCTCGAGTTCTGTGGTAATAAAATATCCAAGGGCTATTTAAAAGCAGTTTGTATGTTAGTGGTGTCCCTGACGCAAATTTCAGACAAAGGTTGCCGTGTTTCATGGGGAGGGATGGTGCATTTTAGTTCATCTGAACTATTCCCATTTGCCGGCAAATGAATCATCTCCCTCTAAACCATTCCCCTCATGTACCTGTCCCATTATGTCGTTACCTATGACACTGTCCACCTCTATGAGGTCACTGCACTGCCTGCTGCGCTCCATGGAATAAAGTCCTGGCG
>NW_027604413.1:0-4000 GCF_053455715.1 Rhinoraja longicauda
TTGTGAATCTGTGGAATTCTCTGCCTCAGAAGGCAGTGGAGGCCAATTCTCTGAATGCATTCAAGAGAGAGCTAGATAGAGCTCTTCTGGATAGCAGAGTCAGGGGGTATGGGGAGAAGTCAGGAACGGGGTACTGATTGAGAATGATCAGCCATGATCACATTGAATGGCGGTGCTGGCTCGAAGAGCCGAATGGCCTCCTCCTGCACCTATTGTCTATTGTCTATTGTCTATAAGATTGGGTAGACTGATGGGACCAAAGGCTGATAAACAACAGGGCCTAATGGTCTGTATCCCAGAGTACTCAAGGAGGTCACTCTAGAAATCGTGGACGCATTGGTGATCATTTTCAATGCTCTTTTGATTCAGGATCTGTTCCTGTGGATTGGGGGGTAGCTAATGTTATCCCACTTTTGAAGAAAGGAGCGAGAGAGAAAAGAGGGAATTATAGACCAGTTAGCCTGACATCGGTGATAGAGTCATAGAGTCATAGAGTCCTACAGCACAGAAAGTGTTGAGACAGAGAGATACTGTGACAGGAAGAGAGAGACGGTGAGAGAGAAAGGGGGGAGAGAGAGAGAGAGAGAGGGGAGAGAGAGAGGGTGGGGAGAGAGATGGGGTATAGTGGGCGAGGAGAGAGAGGGGCGCGGAGAGAGTGAGTGGGGAGGAAGAAAGAGAGAGAGAGAGAGAGAGAGAGAGAGAGAGAGAGAGAGAGAGAGAGAGAGAGAGAGAGAGAGAGAGAGAGAGAGAGAGAGAGAGAGAGAGAGAGAGAGAGAGAGAGAGAGAGAGAGAGAGAGAGAGAGAGAGAGAGGGGGGGAGGCGGAGAGAGATGGGGAGAGAGATGGGGAGAGAAAGAGGGGGAGAGAGAGTGAGGGGGAGAGGGAGATAGGAGAGCAGAGAGGGGAGCGGAGAGAGGAGGGGAGAGAAAGGACGAGAGAGAGTGCGCGGAGAGAGAGAGGGGGAGAGAGAGAAGGGGAAGCGAGAGGCAGAGTGTGAGGGGTAAAAGTGTGGGGGGGAGAAATACAAGGCAGAAAGAGAGTGGAGAGAGTGCGAGGGGCGAGAGAGAGTGTGGAGCGAGAGGGGGAGAGAGAGGGGGAGAGAGTTGAGAAAGAGAGAGAGTGGGGATAGAGAGGGTGGGGAGACAGAGCGGAGAGTGAGAGTGAGAAAGGGGATAGAGAAAGCGAGTGGGTGGAGAGTGAGGGGGTGAGAGAGGTGGGGAGAGAAAGGGTGAGAGATAGAAAGGGGCGCGAGAGGGTGAGAGAGAGAAGAGAAAGGGTCTCAGCGTGTTTCCCGACGTGCGTCGATGAGGCCTTTAAACAATCCACTAGTTACATAGACGCCACTGAACTCCGAGATGCATTAATTTGTGTCCGTGCCGATCTGAGTAAAGTCAGATATAGGGTACAAATACAACACAAAATAGCACAGAATGTCCTCGTAAAAACAGGGTGGTGGGTGTGTGGAACTACCTGCCAGATGCATGCACTATTGCAACGTTTAAAAAACATTTTGAGAAATACATGGATAGGACAGGTTGAGAAGGATATGGACCAAACACGGGCAGGTGGGACTGGGATAGAAGGGGCATGTTGCATTCGAGTGGACGAGTTGGGCCGAAGATATTTCCGTGCTGCACGGCTCCATGAATCTCTGACTAGATGAGATGGAACAGAGGACCCTGGGGGATGGGCACACCCGACGGTCTAGTCATTAGTGGTAGTTTTGTCCTCGGACGGAGTTCACACCAGACCTGTCCCTACTGCGGAGTGAGACCAGACGATTGGTCCCAGGGCGCAGTTTACCCTGGACCGGGCCCCACTGCGGAGGGGACTGGACGATTGGTCCCAGGGTGGAGTTTACCCCAGGCTGTTCCCCACTGCGGAGGGGACTGGACGATTGGTCCCAGGGTGGAGTTTACCCCAGGCTGTTCCCCACTGCGGAGGGAGACTGGGTGATTGGGTAAATGTGACAGATCTCTCTGTGATGGACTGGGGGTCCTGGAGCGGGGCCGCCGTGGAATCATCCGCTCGGGACAAGCACCTGGAATATCCGGCGGTGAATGTGAGGAGCCGGAGCCCGGAGCGGAGAGACTGCGGCCGCCCTCTGGGATGCGTTCAGGGCGCGGGTTTATTAATGAGCCGCAGCGCTGAGGTGAGCGGATATTTCACCGCGCTCTTCACCTGCTCCCTGAACTTGGACTGGGTCGCCGCGTAAATAAATGTGTTGGTGCAGCAGCTGAGATTCCTCAGCAAATACCCGACCAAGTGAAAGATAATTTGAGAATCATTCATATCCGTTCCCATTACTGTCATCTGATAATAGATGAATTCTACAACGTTTGTCAGCCACAGGAGGATGAAGCTGCCGGAGATGGTGAAGAGTAAAACCATAGACCTCCTCCTGTTCTCCATCTCCGGGCCACTGCGCTTCTCCCCCTTGCTCTGACCCCTCAGCCCCTGACGGACCCGACTGGCCACTAAAATGTGCCGGATTGTCAGAGCGTTGAGCAGCAGGATCACGGCGAAAGGGAGGAGCGGCGTTAGAGCCGTGTCGAACCAGTCAAACGTCACCCACCCGGGGTCAGTGAAAACACTGTCCACCGGGACACAGCCCCAAGGGACATTGTCGATGGTTGCCCCGGGTTCATATGTGAAGTATCGGGGAACGTTTTTCAGACAGAGCAGAACGCCGGCTATTGCGAGAACCGCAGCCGCAGTTTTCCCGGTGCAATATTTAGTTTTCAACTTCTGGCAACAAATGTCGACAAAGCGATCAAAGGTGAAAGTGACGGTGAACCAGACAGAACAGTCTGTAGCTGCAAACGTCAGTACAATGTTAACACTGCACACAGGGGTGATGGACAGGAAACTCCAATAAAAGTAATGAGATTTGATCCGACTCAAAATGACTTCGGTGATCGCGACCAGTAGATCGGCCGCTGCCATGGCCACCAGGTAGCGAGTGGTGCAGGTGGAGAGGCCGCTGCCATGGCCACCAGGTAGCGAGTGGTACAGGTGGAGAGGCCGCTGCCATGGCCACCAGGTAGCGAGTGGTGCAGGTGGAGAGGCCGCTGCCATGGCCACCAGGTAGCGAGTGGTGCAGGTGGAGAGGCCGCACTTTCCCCGGGACAGGATCACAATCGCCAATAAATTCACTGCGGAAAGAGAAGGGGAGCGAACACTGGGCATTACTGAACACGGTCTCCGGGGCTGGACACCGGCTCCACTTTCAGCTGAAGATCAGGAGTGTTGGAGTCGGTGCGCGGCTGCAGGTTTAACAATGTCAGACCCGGCTCCGACTGTGCCCGACCTGGGAAAAGAGATAAGGTGACGGAAGGCGTAAAGAGCGGGGGGGGGGGGGGGGTGGGGGAGACGACGACGACACGAGCAGCCACCCGCTACAATAGGCGAGATGGTCTTTTCCGTAGATAAGCCCGCTCACAGTATCTGATGGGGCCGGTTTCACAGACTTAACCGTCACCGGCCGCGTTTAACCAGGGCTCTGGGAACTCGGCATCTGATGGGGACGAGGAGGGTTCCAGAGAGAAGGCAGGGACAACTTAGAATCTGGCAGCAGACTGACTCCGTTAACACACACGCCGGTAGATCCGCGGCCACTGGTTCAGGAGATCGATCCAATTATTGATCTACAGGCGGTGGAATCCGACTGCGACAGACTCCACAGTGAGACATGTCAACAGGAGCGGGTGTTTACTCTGATCAATAACTCAGACACAGTGAACTTCACAATGTAAACCCCTCCCAGTCACACCGTCCAGGAGCGCTGCCTGTTCCGAGCACTGGGACAACTCTGGGCAAGATCCCACTGAAGGCAAGAAGAACATTCTAGTGGGTCCCGGCAGTGAGAGAAAAAGAGGGTTAGTTTCGGCTGTCTGAAGATAAGAAAAATCAATGGTCGACTGGTCCTTTATTGTCACGTGTACCGAGGTAGAGTGAAATTTGATTTACCGTACAGTCATACCAAAAAGCAACAAGATACT
>NW_027604414.1:0-4000 GCF_053455715.1 Rhinoraja longicauda
CATCATATCATATCATATCATATATATACAGCCGGAAACAGGCCTTTTCGGCCCACCAAGTCCGTGCCGCCCAGCGATCCCCGCACATTAACACTATCCTACACCCACTAGGGACAATTTTTACCTTTACCTAGCCAATTAACCTACATACCTGTACGTCTTAGGAGTGTGGGAGGAAACCGAAGATCTCGGAGAAAACCCACGTAGGTCACGGGGAGAACGTACAAACTCCTTACAGTGCAGCACCCGTAGTCAGGATCGAACCTGAGTCTCCGGCGCTGCATTCGCTGTAAAGCAGCAACTCTACCGCTGCGCTACCGTGCCGCCCCAATGAGATCTGGGTGTCTTAGTGCATCAGTCACTGAAAAAAAGCATGCAGGTACAGCAAGCAGTGAAGAAAGCCATTGGAAGGTTGGCCTTCATAACAAGAGGAGTTGAGTATAGGAGCAAAGATGTCCTTCTGCAGTTGTACAGGGCCCTAGTGAGACCGCACCTGGAGTACTGTGTGCAGTTTTGGTCTCCAAATTTGAGGAAGGATATTACTGCTAATGAGGGCGTGCAGCGTAGGTTCACCAGGTTAATTCCCGGAATGGCGGGACTGTCGTATGTTGAAAGACTGGAGCGACTAGGCTTGTATACACTGGAATTTAGAAGGATCTTATCGAAACGTATAAGATTATTAAGGGGTTGGACACGTTAGAGGCTGGAAACATGTTCCCAATGTTGGGGGAGTCCAAAACAAGGGGCCACACAGTTTAAGAATAAGGGGTCGGCCATTTAGAGCAGAGATGAGGAAAAACTTTTCCAGTCAGAGATTTGTGAATCTGTGGAATTCTCTGCCTCAGAAGGCAGTGGAGGCCAATTCTCCGGATGCATTCAAGAGAAAGAGTTAGATAGAGCTCTTAAGGATAGCGGAATCAGGGGGTATGGGGAGAAGGCAGGAACGGGGTACTGATTGAGAACGATCAGCCGCGATCACATTGAATGGCGGTGCGTACAGGCTCGAGGGGCCGAATGGCCTCCTCCTGCACCTATTGTGAGAGAGAGGAGGGGGAGAGAGAGGGGGAAGGGGAGCCAGCAAGCAAGGACAAACATTGACACAAAGAAACAGCGAGCACATGTGGCGGCCATTTTGTTGAAAGAAACAGTGAGCACATGTGGCGGCTATTTTGTTGAAAGAAACAGTGAGCACATGTGGCCCTTCATAAGCCCACAACTTCCCCAAGGCTCAGCGATCCCACCAATTATCAATTAGCAGCCCGCCCGACAGGCGACATTGTCCACACCCAGTCTCCACCTCTTGCTATTAAAAGATATTTTATAAATTAAAGCTCGTAGCTTTTTGAGGTATAAAATATCTTTTTAATAACAAGATTAAATAGCTCTCCCCCTTCTCTTTCCCCTCCTCTCTCTCTCTCCTCTCTCTCTCCCCCTCTCTCTCCCCCTCCTCTCTCTCCCCCTCCTCTCTCTTCCCCTCCTCTCTCCCTCCGTCACTCCATCCCTCCCTCTCTCCCTCCCTCCCACTCTCCCTCCCTCTCTCTCCCAAACAAAAAACTATGAGCTTTAATTTATAAAATATCTTTTAATAGCAAGAGGTGGATAGCCATCATGCCCCATCTACACTAGTCCCACCCGCCCACACTGACCAACATGCACCATCTACACTAGTCCCACCTGCCCACACTGACCAACATGCCCCATCTACATTAGTCCCACCTGCCCACACCGTCCAACATGCCCCATCTACACTAGTCCCTCCCTCCCACACCGTCCAACATGCCCCATCTACACTAGTCCCACCTGCCCACACTGACCAACATGCCCCATCTACACTAGTCCCACCCGCCCACACCGGCCAACATGCCCCATCTACACTCGTCCCACCCGCCCACACCGGCCATCATGCCCCATCTACACTAGTCCCACCCGCCCACACCGGCCAACATGCCCCATCTACACTAGTCCCACCCGCCCACACCGTCCAACATGCCCCATCTACACTAGTCCCACCTGCCCACACTGACCAACATGCCCCATCTACACTGGTCCCACCCGCCCACACCGGCCAACATGCCCCATCTACACTAATCCCACCCGCCCACACCGGCCATCATGCTCCATCTACACTAGTCCCACCCGCCCACACCGGCCAACATGCCCCATCTACACTAGTCCCACCCGCCCACACCGTCCAACATGCCCCATCTACACTAGTCCCACCTGCCCACACTGACCAACATGCCCCATCTACATTAGTCCCACCCGCCCACACTGACCAACATGCCCCATCTACACTAGTCCCACCCGCCCACACAGACCAACATGTGCTAGGAGGATGCTAGGAGGCTGCAGAGTGACTTGGATAGATTAGGCGAGTGGGCAAATGCATGGCAGATGCAATATAATGTGGATAAATGTGAGGTTATCCACTTTGGCGGCAAGAACAGGAAAGCAGAGTATTACCTGAATGGTGACCGATTGGGAGAAGGGGAGGTGCAACGTGACCTGGGTGTCATGGTGCACCAGTCATTGAAAGCAAGCATGCAGGTGCAGCAGGCAGTGAAGAAAGTGAATGGTATGTTGGCATTCATAGCAAGAGGATTTGAGTATAGGAGCAGGGAGGTTCTGCTGCAGTTGTACAAGGCCTTGGTGAGACCGCACCTGGAGTATTGTGTGCAGTTTTTGGTCTCCTAACCTGAGGAAAGACTTTCTTGCCTTAGAGGGAGTACAGAGAAGGTTAACCAGATTGATCCCTGGGATGGCGGGACTTTCATATGAGGAAAGACTGGATAGACTGGGCTTAGGCCCTAGCAGCTGCCGCTCACCTGCGGTCCATTTGTTTTTGTGTTTTTGTTGTTTTTTTTGGTCTTAATTGTAGTTGTGATGTGGTGTTTTTGTGTTTGTGTACTGTGTGTGTATGTGGGGGGGAGGGGGGGAAACTGTAACTGTAAACATGTGTCCCTTCAGAACGGAGACCCGACCTTTGTTTTCTGGGCCGTGTCTCCGTTCCTGCTGCGGCCTACCATCGGCCCAACTCCTGGAGCTGTCGGCCTCCAGGGCTCTGGTTCGCAGAGCCCGCGGACCGGACTTACCATCACCGGAGCCGGCCGTCCTCGGAGGCTGCGGGAGCGGCTGCGACTCGCCTTAGGCTCGGGCCGTGTGGATGCCGACATCGGGAGCTCCGGCAGCGGCAGCGGGTTCGCCCGCCCCGGATCGCGGGGCTTGGGTCACGGACATTTCACCGTCCGGCGCGGCCTAAGATATGCCGCGGGATATTTCTCTGCTGGGCGGGGGCTTCAATGTCGGGAGCCACGACCGCCCCGACGTGCAGCAACAGCGGCAGCAGCAGCGTGTTCGCCCGCCCCGGATCGGACTTATCATCGGCGGAGCCGGCCGTTTTCGGAGGCTGCGGGAGCGGCTGCGACGCGACGCGCCGCGCCTTGGGCTTGGCCCGCTGTGGACCGTCCGGTGCGGCCTGCAACCACAACAACCTGACTGCGGGCGAGGACAGCGGGAGAAGGGAAAGACATTGTGGCCTTCCATCACAGTGAGGAGAGAGAGGACTGGAGGACACTCACTGTGATGGATGTTTCTTTCATGGATGTTTCTTTTTTTGTGTGTTTTTGGGGTTGGGTGGTTTGAGTGCCTGTTTGATGCTTTTATTGTTGAACTGTGTTTTTGGGGGTTTTGGGGTGTGTGATTTGAATGCCTATTTAATGCTTTTATTGTTGGACTGTGTTTTGGGGGGTTTTTTGGGGTTGGGTAATTTGGGTGCCTGTTTAGTGCTTTTATTGTTGGACTGTGGGTGATTGAATTAACATTTTGTTCAAGATGGCCGCGCCGTTGTGTTTGGCTGCCTGCTACTGTATGTTTCTTTTTTTTCCTGGTCAGATGTGCAGCACTTTGGTCAACGTGGGTTGTTTTTAAATGTGCTATACAAATAAATTGACTTGACTTGACTTGACTTATACTCGCTGGAATTTAGAAGACTGAGGGGGGA
>NW_027604415.1:0-4000 GCF_053455715.1 Rhinoraja longicauda
TTGATCCTCGGACTATCCTCGATCGGATTTTGCAGGCTTTACCTCGCACTGAACGTTATCCCCTTATCATGTATCTATACTATGTAAATGGCTCGACTGTAATGATATATTTTGTTTCCATTGACTGGGTAGCACGCAACAAAAGCTTTTCACGGTACCTCAGTACACGTGACAATAAACTGCACTGAACTGACATACTCAACTAGATTTCTCCAGAGGTGTAGCCTGACTCGCATTAGATATTGATTGTGTGTGACAGTGTGAGTGTGCGAGTCCGTGCAAGAGTGTGCTAGCACGTGTATGCGAGTGTGAATGTGTGAGATTGTGCACATGAGTCGGTGTGTGTGTGTATGCGTTAGTGTATGCGGTTGCGGGAATTTGAATGATTCAGCGATACCTTATTATCACGTACCCAGGTAGAGTGAAATGCTTAGTTTTGCAGACAACCCGGTAACATCATGTAGAAGACCTCACCGAGGCGGTACACAAGAGTCGCCACATTTTGACGCCGACAAAGTTACAAACGTTGGCCGGATAGTTGTATCTCCTGCCTGCCGCCGCACCGCGGGTCGCCCTTCGTTCTCGGCGGCCTTCCTCGCTCTCCGACGGTCCACCTCGCTCTCTGCGGTTGCTTGCGGCTCCCACCTCGCTCCCGAGGCGCGGTTCTCATCGCCATCCGCGGTGGGCGAGCCGGGCCGACCGGGCCGACTGAAGGGTTGGTCCCGCTCACCGGGAACACACCCGGCCACACTGCGCTGCGCTGCTCGACGCGAACATCCAAGGATACACTCAATCCCAAAATGTGCGCGTGTGCATGCGGGTAGAGTATGTAAGAGTTCCTATATTTGTGTGTGTGTGTGTGTGTGTGTGTGTCTGTGCGAGTGCGTGAGTGTGCGTGCGAGTGTGTGAGCATTAGTAAGTGTGGATGCAAGTGCGATTGAATGTATCTGTGTCTGAGTGGGAGAGTGCATGTGGGTTTGTGAAGGACAGTGTTTGCGTCTGTGCGTGTGTGTGGCTGTTTGTGAGAATGTGAGTGAATATGTGGGATGTGAGTTTGCCAGAGTGTTTGAGCGTGTAATTCTTTGATAGTGTGTGTGTGTGTGTGTGTGTGCGCGTGTGGGAGAGTATATGATGGTGTTGTCAGAGAATGTGTTCGTGTGTATGTGTGTGAATAAGTGCGTGTCTCTTCGTGCTAGTGCGTGTGAATATCTGTTAGTGTGAGTGCATGTGTACGTGTGATTGTATGTGAGAATGTGTGAGAGTATATTTGATTGTTTGTGATTGCATTTGAGAGATTGTGTGTGTCTTCGTGCGCGGGTATGTGTGTGTGCGTGTTTGACTGTGTTTGAGGGTGTGAACATGTGTGTTTGTAATGATGTAATGGCATACTGTGGGTTTTAGTGACGACGTGACACGGTGTGGGGCATTACTGATGGAGTGACGCACTGTGCAGTGGAACTGATGGAGTGACAAAATGCATGGTAGTAAAGGTGGATTATCACACTGGGTTGGTACAGATGGAGTGAAACAGTTTGAAGTTGTATTGATGAAGTGACACACTGCGCAGTAGTACTGATGGAGTGACACAATGTGGGGTAGTACTGATGGAGTGACACAATGTGGGGTAGTACTGATGGAGTGACACAATGCGCTGTAGTACTGATGGAGTGACCCCAGTTGATGCAGTACGGGTGGATGAACATACTGTGGTTTGGTACAGATGGAGTGACACAATTTGCAGTAGTACTGATGAAGTGACACACTTTGCAGTTGTTCTGATGGAATGATAATAATAATAATAATAATAAAGATTACATTTATATAGCGCTTTTCATATACTCAAAGACGCTTTACAGGGATTTAGAGAACATAGGGAAGTGAATATATAGATAAATAAGTAAACGAACAGAGAAAGGAGACAGAGGGTGGGGTGACCTTCAGTGGTTGAAGGCAGTACTGAATAGGTGAGACTTCAGTGATGTTTTGAATGTGGTGAGTGTGGAGGAGTCTCTGACGGTTTGAGGTAGTGAGTTCCATAGGGTGGGAGCAGCGATTGAGAAAGCCCTGTCCCCCCAGGATCTGAGATTGGTCCGGATGTGGGGGGATAGGAGATTGGCAGCAGCAGAGCGGAGGGTGCAGGTGGGAGTGTGCCTGTGGAGGAGGTCGGTCAGGTAGGATGGGGCCAGGTTATTGAGGGCTTTGTAGGTCATGAGGAGGATTTTGTACTGGATTCTCTGGTGGATGGGGAGCCAGTGGAGTTTGTAAAGGACGGGGGTGATATGGTCACGGATCGGGGTGTGGGTGAGTAGACGGGCAGCGGAGTTTTGAATGTATTGAAGTTTACTGATGATTTTTGAGGGTGCGCCATAGAGGAGGCTGTTGCAGTAGTCCAGACGGGAGGTGATGAAGGCGTGGATGAGGGTTTCTGCAGCTGTGGAGGAGAGGCATGGACGGAGACGGGCAATGTTTTTGAGGTGGAAGAAGGCTGTCTTTGTGATGTGTTTGATGTGTTTGTCGAAGGAGAGGGTTTGATCAAAGATGATTCCAAGATTCCGGATGTGAGGGGAGGTGGATACTGGGAGACCATCAATGTTGAGGATGAAGTTTTGGGTGGATTTGGTGAGCGTTTTTGGACCAACGATGATGATTTCAGATTTGTTGCAATTGAGTTTGAGGAAATTTGATTGAAGCCAAGATTTTATTTCAGTGATGCAGTTTGTCAGTGTAGAGTGTGTGGTGGGGGAGATTGACTTGGTGGAGATGAGGAGCTGGATATCATCGGCGAAGCAGTGGAAGTTGAGACCATGACGGCGGATTAATTGACCAAGGGGGAACAGGTAGAGGATGAAGAGGAGGGGGCCAAGGACTGAGCCTTGGGGGACACCGTGGGGCTCTACTGACGTAGTGACACACTGCGGTAATACTCATGGAGTGGCATAATGTGTAGTACTGTTGTTTTGACAAACTGCGGAGTAGTACTGACGGAGTGACACACAGTGGAATAGCACTGATTTAGTGACAAATTGTGAGGTCATTGCATCAGTACTACCACGCAGTTTGTCACTCCGTCAGTACTACTTCAGTGTGTAACTACATCCCGTGGGGGTAAAACTGATGGAGTGACACGCTGTAGAGCAGTACTGATGGAGTGACACAAGGTGCATATTACGGATGGACTGACACACTGCGCAGTTGTACTGACGGAGTGAGATACTTCGGTGTAGTGCTGATTGAATGACACACTGGGGGTAGTGTGGACAGAATGGCGCACAGTGGGCTAGTACTGAAGTATTGACCCAATCTTTGGTGGTACTGTCGGGTTGCACATTGTGGAATGGTAAGGACTGACGGTGGGGCAGTACAGATGGAGAGTTACACTGATGGGTAATACTAATTGAATGAGTCCGTGTGGTTGTACAAAATGGAATAACAAGCTTAAGGCAGTACTGATGGAATGCATCACTGTAGTGTAACACTGATGGAATAACATATTGTAGGGTAGTACTGATGGAGTGACACGCTCCAGTGTTGTACTGATGGAGTGTAACACTCTGGAGTAGTACTGATGTAATGACGTACTGTGGAGGTGTGTTGATGGAATGACACACTGTGGGGTAGGACTGATGTAATAACACATTCTGTTGGAGTGACACAGTAATACTGATGGATTGACACGCTGTGCGGTAGTACTGTTGCGATGACAAACTGTGGTGACATATTGATGGAATTACACACTATGGAGTCGCAGCGATGGGTTAGCACTCTGTGGGGTAATGCGGATGGAATGACACATTTGAGATAGTCCTGATGTTGTGAAACACTTTGGGGAGTACTGATGGAAGAACATAGTGCGGGGAGAATTGATGGAGTGACACGTTCTAGGGTTGCACTGGAGTGACATGATGTTGAGCAGTGCTGATGGAGTGCAACACCATGGAGTTGTATTGATGCAGTGAGACACTGCGCGGTTTCACCGACGGAGTGACACACTGAGCGGTAG
>NW_027604416.1:0-4000 GCF_053455715.1 Rhinoraja longicauda
TTACATTGTGAAGTTCACTGTGTCTGAGTTATTGATCAGAGTGAACACCCGCTCCTGTGGACACGTCTCGCTGTGGAGTCTGTCACAGTCGGATTCCTCCACCTGTTGGTCAATAATTGGATCGATCTCCTGAACCAGTGGCCCGCGGATCTACCGGCGTGTGTTGTTACCGAACTGTGGAATGAATCCATTAACGGAGCCGCTCTGCTGCCGGATCCTAAGTTGTCCCTGCCTTCTCTCTGAACCCTCCTCGTCCCCATCAGATGCCGAGTTCCCAGAGCCCTGGTTAAACGCGGCCGGTCACGGTTAAGTCTGTCAAACCGGCCCCATCAGAGACTGTGAGCGGGGTTAACTGTAGACAGGACCATTCCGCCTATTGTAGCGGGCGGCTGCTCGTTCCCTCCCCGCCCTTTACCCCGCCCGTCGCCTTATCTCCCTCTCCCCTGAAGCAGGCAGGTCGGGCACAGTCGGAGCCGGGTCTGACATTGTTAAACCTGCAGCCGCGCACCCGACTCCAACACTCCTGATCTCCAGCTGAAAGTGGAGCCGGTGTTCAGCCCCGGAGACCGTGTTCAGTAATGCCCAGTGTCCGCTCCCCTTCTCTTTCCGCAGTGAATTTAGTGGCGATTGTGATCCTGTCCGGGGAAAGTGCGGCCTCTCCACCTGCACCACTCGCTACCTGGTGGCCATGGCATCGGCCGATCTACTCACGCTGATCACCGAGGTCATTTTGTCTCGGATCCGATCCTATTACTTTTATTGGAGTTTCCTGTCCATCACCCCTGTGTGCCGTGTTAACCTTGTACTGAGGACTGCAGCTACAGACTGTTCTGTCTGGTTCACCGTCACTTTCACCTTTGATCGCTTTGTCGCCATTTGTTGCCAGAAGCTGAAAACTAAATATTGCACCTGGAAAACTGCGGCTGCGGTTCTCGCAACAGCCGGCGTTCTGCTGTGTCTGAAAAACGTTCCCCGCTACTTCACTGTGGAACCCGTGACAACCATCGACAATGTCCCGTGGGGCTGTGGCGCGGTGGACAGTGTTTACACTGACCCCGGGTGGGTGGCATTTGACTGGTTCGACACGGTTTTAACTCCGCTCCTCCCTTTCGCTGTGATCCTGCTGCTCAACGCTCTGACAGTCCGGCACATTTTAGTGGCCAGTCGGGTCCGTCAGGGGCTGAGGGGTCAGAGCAAGGGGGAGAAGCGCAGTGACCCGGAGATGGAGAGCAGGAGGAGGTCTGTGGTTTTACTCTTCACCATCTCCGGCAGCTTCATCCTCCTGTGGCTGACGCTGGTTGTAGAATTCGTCTATTATCAGATCACAGGGACTGGGAATGATCGGAATGATTCCCAATATATCTTTCACTACGTCGGGTATTTGCTGAGTAATCTCAGCTGCTGCACCAACACATTTATTTACGCGGCGACCCAGTCCAAGTTCAGGGAGCAGGTGAAGAGCGCGGTGAAATATCCGCTCACCTCAGCGCTGCGGCTCATTAATAAACCCGCGCCCTGAGCGCATCCCAGAGGGCGGCCGCAGTCTCTCCGCTCCGGGCTCCGGCTCCTCACATTCACCGCCGCATCTTCCAGCTGTCAGTCCCGGGCGGATGATCCCATCGCCGGCCCCCGCTCCGGGACCCCCAGCCCCTCACATTCACCCAATCACCCCCTTGCTCAAAGATGCAGATTAAGCAGGAAAAATAACACATTGCCTGTCATATATATTGATCATTTTTAATGACAGTCCCTGATCATTGAAGTGTTTATTTCAGTTTCTACCCCCTCATGCTCACCCCCCCCCCTCCACACTGGGGACCGGTCAGGGGTAGGTTGGGGTGGGCTCTCTCTCTCTCTCTCTCCCTCTCCCCCCTCTCTCTACCCCGCTCTTTCTCTCTCTCCCTCCCTCCCTCTCTCTCTCTCTCTCTCTCTCTCTCTCTCTCTCTCTCTCTCTCTCTCTCTCTCTCTCTCTCTCTCTCTCTCTCTCTCTCTCTCTTTCTCTCTCTCACTCTCTCACTCTCTCTTCCTCCTATCCTCCTATCTCTCTCACCTCTCTCTCTTCTCTCTCTCTCTCTCTCTCTCTCTCTCTCTCTCTCTCTCTCTCTCTCTCTCTCTCTCTCTCTCTCTCTCTCTCTCTCCCTCTCTCTTCTTCCTATCCCTCCTATCTCTCTCACCCCTCTCTCTCTTCTCCCTCTCTCTCCCTCTCCACTTAATTTTCATAAATTTATAATAATAAACGATATTAATATTTGATATCCTGCCCCCCCCATCCACTTTGTAACAAAATTAACAATATATTAAGCTAATATTTGTTATCCCTCTCTCTCCCTCCCCCCTCTCTCTCTCTCCTCCTCTTTCTCTCCCCCTCCACTTTATAAGAAAACATTAAAAATAATAAATTAAACGTAACTAATATTTGATACCCCCTCTCCCCTCTTTCTCCCCTGTCACTCTCCCTCTCCACCCTTTCTCTCTCTTTTTCCCCCCCTTTCTCTCTCTCTCTCCCCTCTCTCTCACCCTCTCTCAATCTTTCTCTCGCCCCTCTCTCTCTCCTCCCCCCTCTCTCTTTCCCCCTTTTTCTCTCTCCCCTGTGTTATCACAGTCAGTGAAAATGGCGAGCAGGAATTAATGCAGGAACTTTTTCAAATTGGAAAGAGAGCTGAGAAATAGCAAATGGTGTTTCTTGCAGCACATTCCCTCCTCCCTTTCTCTCTCCCTCCATCCTTACTGCTGTCCCTCTTTGAGCTGTGACTCTCTCTCCTATCCTCCTATTCTCTCTCTCTCTGTGAACCTTTCACCCCTTACCCCTCCTCCCCTCTCACTCTCACTGCATCTCTCCCTCAGTTTCTCTCTATCTATCTGGCGGCTCGATTGTAATCATGTAGAGTAATGGCGACATCAAGTGGACGTCAAGGGAACTGCAAACAAGCGTGGCCTCCCTCACCAACGCCTTGTAAACTGATCTAACGCCCCAACATCTGCACTTAATACCGTAACAAATGAAAGACATCGTGCCCAAACTTCACAGATATCCATCCTAAATGCCGCACACTATTCCATCGCCCACTTCCCCAGCTGATCAAAATCCCAACGTCATTCTTAATATGCATCTTGGCAATCTACCATCCCCACCTGCATTAAATTGTATTTGTAAAGTTAGTAATCATTCCTTGCACCATCTGAATCAATTCGTTGATATAGATGACAGACAGCAATTGTTCCACCGCTGTGTCTGTCAATAGTCACGGACCTGCAGTCACAAAGTGTGGAATGGTTAATTCGGTTTGTAGATTCCATGAATCTGTTGTGACCTGCTGTGTGTTCAATGTAAACCAACATCTCCTGTTCCTTGTATCTACATTCTTTATCTCCATGGTGCGGAACAGAATATAAATGTTGAGCAGGGACGTGCTATATTCAAACGACAGAAGTCAATAAATCACAACTAAACAACGAATTGGACGTTATATGGAAAATGCATATTTCAGGTCTCTGGGTTGTCACGTCTTTCATTGTCATTGGAGCTCTCTCCTTAACTCAAGCCCAATGCAACCGCAGTAGCAGCTTCACCTGAAGACATCAACATCTTAGCAAAGCTGCAGGAAGCAGTTTCATTTGGATGAATTAATTGGCTGAAAGTCCCGTTGATATCCTGGTACGTTTCTGCATTCTGGTTGTAAAATATAAAAATGTGCATTTTGCAGATCCATTCACTGCAGCCTATTTGTGAGATTCCGATAAACTATCCTGAGATCTTCACACGCTTGTAACATGTAGCACGGACCTGAGTTCGATATTGCTTCTTTGCATCTTTAACCACTTGATCACACTTTTACACTTTCTCATTGGTTTCCTTTAGTGAAACTGGCCTTTCACTGTCGGTTGTGGTCAGAATGGGGGGGTTTGGAGCGTAGCCTTCAGATCCCAGTATCTACTGATTTGGAAGGCAACTCCGGACAATGAGGCAAGTTTATACCAGTTGTCCCTCTGTTCTGTGGAT
>NW_027604417.1:0-4000 GCF_053455715.1 Rhinoraja longicauda
ACAGAACAAGACCTTCATTCTCAACGACTTCTTCATCACCCGTGGATTGGACTTCTTACTGCTCACAGAATCCTGGCTTAACCCTGGTGAGCTTGCTCCACTCGTGGAACTCTGTCCTGATAACTGTAACTTCTTCACCTCGCCTAGGCTCTCCGGACGCGGTGGGGGCTTTGCCACTGTGTTTAACAAACATTTCAACTGCCGCCTCCTGAACGCTGATCATTTCTCCAGTTTCGAGGTGCAACTAATTAAAGTAGGCCTAGCCTATCCCCTCTTTATTGTTCTTGTGTATCGCCCACCAAAAATGCATAAGGACTTCATCACCCAATTTGCTGATCTGATTTCTAGCATTTTGCCCAAATTTGACCGGATCATGATTCTTGGTGACTTTAATATTCATGTTTGCTGTCCCACTAAGCCTCTTGTGAGTGAATTTATGCACCTGGTTGAGTCCTTCAATCTGACTCTTCACACCACGGGACCCACTCACAAGTTAGGCCATACTCTCGACCTAGTGTTATCCTCCGGATTCCCAATCTACAACATTGAAACTACTGAAGCCTGTCTATCGGACCACAGCGCTATCATTTTTGACGCATCTCTGCCTTTATCTCCCGCAAAATCTCATCTCCCTGTTCGCTACTCCCCCGACATAAATTCATTGACTGCCAGTAAATTCTCCGAGGCTCTCACAGCTGCCCCCAACATCTGCACTATTGAGGCCTCTCCCCCCCCCATCTCAGCACTGAAGATCTCACCTCTTTATTTAATATCATTTGCTCTTCCATCCTGGATTCTATCGCTCCCCTTAAAATGAAAAAGCCTAAGCCCAAAGGTCGGCCGTGGCTCAATGACTCCACCAAAGCCCTAAGAAGGGAGTGCAGAATATCAGAAAGGAGATGGAAATGTGACAAGCTTCAAATTTCCTTCGAAATTCTGAGAAACAATCTTCTCAAATACCAGGAAGCAGTAAAGTCTGCTAGAGCAAAATACTTCTCCGACCTTATTTCCAAAAACTCTCATAACTCCAAGGTCCTATTTAGAACAATTACCTCTGTCATATGTCCCGCCCCCAGTACCAGCTTAGTTGGGTCCCCTGCTAAGTGCGAAGAATTCGCTAAATTTTTCACCAACAAAGTTGAGAATATTAGAATGAACATTTCCCCTCCCACCCGTGACCTAGCTGTCTCACTAGTCTGTTCATCTAAATTGGACTGCTTCCAACCCGTCACTCTATCCTCCCTTGCAAAGCTTGTCTCTGCTATGAAACCTGCAACCTGCCCCCTTGATCCTGCCCCCACTGCCCTACTGAAGGATATCATTGCAATAGCCGGTCCCAGCATCCTCTCTATTATCAACAGTTCTCTGGCCACTGGCACTGTTCCAACCAGTTTCAAGCATGCGGTGGTCCAGCCCCTACTGAAAAAACCTAACCTAGACCCCACCTTGCCTAGCAACTACAGACCCATTTCCAAACTGCCATTCCTGTCAAAAGTCCTTGAAAAGGCAATCCTAAACCAATTAGTGCCCTACCTGCACCAATACACCATCCTGGAAAGTTTCCAGTCAGGTTTCAGAGCCCACCACAGCACAGAGTCTGCCTTGTTGAAGGTACACAACGACCTGCTTCTCGCCATCGACACCGGCGACTGTGCAATCCTGCTCCTTCTCGACCTCAGCGCAGCGTTCGATACAGTGGACCACACCATCCTTATTGACCGTCTCCGGTACGCGGTTGGCATTGATGGCACTGCCCTGAGCTGGTTCGCTTCGTACCTCAAAGATAGGAGTTTCGCCATCAACATAGGCAGTTATTCCTCTGCTCCAGCTAGCCTCTCCTGCGGAGTTCCACAAGGCTCCATCCTAGGCCCCATTCTCTTCTCTCTATACATGCTCCCCCTTGGCCAAATCATTCAAAGGCACGGCATTTCTTTCCACTGCTATGCCGATGACACTCAGCTTTACCTCCCCCTGAAACCCAACAACCAGTCAAATTTAAACAGCCTCTCACACTGCCTTGAGGACATAAAATGTTGGATGGCACAGAACTTCCTCCAATTAAATGAGAGCAAGTCTGAGGTCATCCTATTCGGCCCCCCCCGACTCCATCAAATTGATAACAGGCAGTCTTGGAAGCCTATCCTGCCTAGTCAAACCGCATGTCAAAAACCTCGGCATGATATTTGACTCTGCATTAAAATTTGATAAGCAAGTCAACGCTGTGGTAAAAGCCAGCTTCTTCCAACTTCGAACCATAGCTAAAATCAAACCTTTCCTCCAATTCGACGACACAGAAAAAATCATTCACACTTTCATTTCCTCCCGCCTAGACTACTGCAACTCCCTATACACTGGGATCAGCCAATCTTCCCTGTCCCGCCTGCAACTGGTCCAAAACACCGCAGCGAGACTCCTGATGGGTACCCGTAAAAGGGACCATACCACCCCGATTCTGGCCTCTCTCCACTGGCTCCCTGTACGGTACAGAATCAACTTCAAGCTCCTCCTATTCACGTATAAAGCCCTAAATGGATACTCCCCCCCCACATCAAAAATCTTCTAACCCCCCTCTCTAACTCCAGGTCCCTCAGATCGGCCGACTTGGGGCTACTCACTATCCCGCGGTCTAGGCTTAAGCTCAGGGGTGACCACGCTTTTGCGGTTGCAGCTCCTAGACTGTGGAACAGCATCCCTCTCCCCATCAGAACTGCCCCTCCATCGACTCCTTTAAGTCCAGGCTCAAAACATATTTCTACTCCCTAGCGTTTGAGGCTCATTGAGGAGGCGCTGTGAACTGTTTGCGTGCTACTGTATGTTTTCATTTTTTTTCTATTGGAACCTAATCAAATGTACAGCACTTTGGTCAACGTGGGTTGTTTTTAAATGTGCTATACAAATAAAATTGACTTGACTTTACTTGACACCCCTGCATTTTCCCCACACACTCACCACTCCTCCCATTCTTTCCCCCACACTCCTCCCCCTCTCTCCCCCACACTCCCCATCTCTCTCCCCACGCACATCCCCCTCTCTGCCCACATTCCTACCCCTCACATTCCCCACACTCCCCTATCTCTCCCCATGCTCCACCGCACTCTCTCTCCCCACTCCTCTCATTTGCACACTACTCCCCCTCTCTCCCACACACCTCCTCCACTCCTCAATCCTCCCACTGTTTGTCATAAGGTCATAAATGATAGTAGATTTAGAGAGGGGGCGAGAGTGATAGAGAGGTGTGTGAGAGAGAGAGGGGGTAGGGGGAGAGAGGGAGAGAGAGGGAGGAGAGGGGGAGAGAGGACAGGAGAGGAGAGAGAGGTGGGTTTCCTCAGTGTTTCCCTTTGTGCGTCGATAAAGCCTTTAATGAACCGACCTGTTAGATGGAACCGCCTCTGAACTCCGGGCTGGTTTAATTTGTTGCTGTGCCTATCTGAGGAAAGTCAGACATAGGCTACAAGTCTCGCACAAAAAAACCCAGAATGTCCTCGTACACACAGGGTGGTGGGTGTATAGAACAGGCTGTCAGAGGCATGTACTAGTGCAATGTTTAAGAAACATTTAGACATGTACGTGGATGGGACGGGTTGAGAGGGATATGGGGCCAACGCGGGCAGGTGGGACTGGGATAGAAGGGGCAAGTTGCATTGGAGTGGGCGAGTTGGGCCGGATATTTCCATGCTGCCTGACTCCATGACGCTGTGACTTTTAAATGTATTCTTATATAGTGCACGGGGGAGAGAAAGAGGGGGAGAGAGAAAGGGGAGAGAGAGAGAGAGAGAGAGGGGAGGGAAGGGGAGGAAGAGAGAGGGGGTAATAAATACTTTTTTGAGGTGAAACTGAGCCTCTGCCTGCACGAACCACAGGTGCGGTTGGTGGGCCCAGAACGGGGGCAGGTGAACGCCGAACGCGTTCGGCTGCCCACTGCTCGCTCCTTCTTGCGACATGTTCTTGTGGTCGTTGATCACGTCGGGGTCACCAATCTGGCGAGTCTGGAAGCGGATGT
>NW_027604418.1:0-3999 GCF_053455715.1 Rhinoraja longicauda
ACTGGCTTCCACTGCCTTCTGAGGCAGAGAATTCCACAGATTTGCCACCCTCTGACTGAAAAAGATTTCCTCGTGTCCGTTCTAAATGGCCTACCCCTTATTGTTAAACTGTGTGGCCCCTGGTTCTGGACTCCCCCAACATTGGGAATATGTTTCCTGCCTCTAACGTGCCCAACCCCTTAATAATCTTGTATGTTTCGATAAGATCCCTCCCCTCATCCTTCTAAATTCCAGTGTATACAAGCCTAGTCGCTCCAGTCTTTCAACATATGACAGTCCCGCCATTCCGGGAATTAACCTAGTAAACCTACGCTGCACGCCCTCAATAGCAAGAATATCCTTCCTCAAATTTGGAGTCCAGAACTGCACACAGTACTCCAGGTGCGGTCTCACTAGGGCCCTGTACAACTGCAGAAGGACCTCTTTGCTCCTATACTCAACTCCTCTTGTTATGAAGGCCAACACTGCGGGGAGAGCAGTAACACAAAACTCAATTGGTCGGACAGGGCAGGCAGCAGGCGAAATATAACAATATTTAAAAACATTTAGACAGGTGCATGGGTAGGAAAGGTTCAGAGGGCTATGGGACACATGGGGACAGGTGGGACTAGTGTAGATGGGGCATCGTGGTCGGTATGGACGAGGTGGGCCGAAGGGCCTGTTTCCCTGCTGAGAGTGTGTGTATTGGGCACCTGGTACTGTGTCACCCCGTTTGGAGAGACGATCCCAATGAAATCAGACTGCTGGAGTAACTCAGCGGGTCAGGCAGCATCTGTGGAGAACATGGATAGGTGACGTTTCACAGAGTGCTGGAGTAACTCAGCGGGTCAGGCAGCATCTGTGGAGAACATGGATAGGTGACGTTTCACAGAGTGCTGGAGTAACTCAGCGGGTCAGGCAGCACCTGTGGAGAACATGGATAGGTGACGTTTCACAGAGTGCTGGAGTAACTCAGCGGGTCAGGCAGCATCTGTGGAGAACATGGATAGGTGTTATTTACACGTTACAGTAAAACCTTTGGAGGAAGGGATTATTAGGGGGAGCGAATATATTTACAGGACTGTTGGAACGATGACACCACATAACATCGACAAATGAACCGAATAACAAGGATTACATGATTTGTTTTGTAATTTTCACCAATGATTCTCTGTGCTAACAATAAACGGGGTTGTACAGATCATGTGTCTTGCGCTTGGCTTTATAAACACACAGACACTTGTGGTTAGACGGGTTTGCGCATGAAATGTGCTGGTTCCACCGGTTGCTCCGGTTTCCTCCCCCACACTCCAGAGATACAGGTTTGTAGGTTAATCGGCCCCTCTGTAAATTGCCCCTCGTGTGTCGGGAGTGGATGAGAAAGTGCAATGACATTGTACATGTGTGAACGGGCGATCGATGGTCGTCGTGTACTCGGTGGGCCGGAGGGCCTGTTTCCGTGCTGTATCTCTTAACTAAAGAAAGGTAAACATTACCAAAGTTGGGACAATCTTCTCAACGCCCGGTTGACAGGGCTCCAGTGAATATATGTGTGCGTGTATATATGGGTGTGTGTGTATATCCACACACGTACACATACCTATATATATATATATATATATATCTATCGCACATTAAAGAGCAACAAAAGTTAACTAAAAAAGCAATACGGGGAGAAAAGATGAGGTACGAGGGTAAACTAGCCAATAATATAAAGGATAGCAAAAGTTTTTTTAGGTACGTGAAGAGGAAAAAAATAGTCAAGGCAAACGTGGGTCCCTTGAAGACAGAAGCAGGGGAATTTATTATGGGGAACAAAGAAATGGCAGACGAGTTAAACCGTTACTTTGGATCTGTCTTTACTGAGGAAGAGACACACAATCTCCCAAATGTTCTAGGGGCCGGAGAACCTAGGGTGATGGAGGAACTGAAGGAAATCCACATTAGGCAGGAAATAGTTTTGGGTAGACTTATGGGACTGAAGGCTGATAAATCCCCAGGGCCTGATGGTCTGCATCCCAGGGTACTTAAGGAGGTGGCTCTAGAAATAGTGGAAGCATTGGAGATCATTTTTCAATGTTCTATAGATTCAGGATCATTTCCTGTGGATTGGAGGATAGCAAATGTTATCCCACTTTTTAAGAAAGGAGGGAGAGAGAAAACGGGTAATTATAGACCAGTTAGTCTGACATCAGTGGTGGGGAAGATGCTGGAGTCAATTATAAAAGACGAAATTGCTGAGCATTTGGATAGCAGTAACAGGATCATTCCGAGTCAGCATGGATTTACGAAGGGGAAATCATGCTTGACAAATCTACTGGAATTTTTTGAGGATGTAACTAGGAAAATTGACAGGGGAGAGTCAGTGGATGTGGTGTACCTCGACTTTCAGAAAGCCTTCGACAAGGTCCCACATAGGAGATTAGTGGGCAAAATTAGAGCACATGGTATTGGGGGTAGGGTACTGACATGGATAGAAAATTGGTTGACAGAAAGCAAAGAGTGGGGATAAATGGGTCCCTTTCGGAGTGGCAGGCAGTGACCAGTGGGGTACCGCAAGGTTTGGTGCTGGGACCCCAGCTATTTACGATATACATTAATGACTTAGATGAAGGGATGAAAAGTACCATTAGCAAATTTGCAGATGATACTAAGCTGGGGGGTAGTGTGAATTGTGTGGAAGATGCAATAAGGCTGCAGGGTGACTTGGACAGGTTGTGTGAGTGGGCGGATACATGGCAGATGCAGTTTAATGTAGATAAGTGTGAGGTTATTCACTTTGGAAGTAAGAATAGAAAGGCAGATTATTATCTGAATGGTGTCAAGTTAGGAAGAGGGGATGTTCAATGAGATCTGGGTGTCCTAGTGCATCAGTCACTGAAAGGAAGCATGCAGGTATAGCAGGCAGTGAAGAAAGCCAATGGAATGTTGGCCTTCATAACAAGAGGAGTTGAGTATAGGAGCAAAGAGGTCCTTCTACAGTTGTACCGGGCCCTGGTGAGACCGCACCTGGAGTACTGTGTGCAGTTTTGGTCTCCAAATTTGAGGAAGGATATTCTTGCTATTGAGGGTGTGCAGCGTAGGTTTACTAGGTTAATTCCCGGAATGGTGGGACTGTCGTATGTTGAAAGGCTGGAGCGACTAGGCTTGTATACACTGGAATTTAGAAGGATGAGGGGGGATCTTATTGAAACATATAAGATTATTAAGGGGTTGGACACATTAGAGGCAGGAAACATGTTCCCAATGTTGGGGGAGTCCAGAACAAGGGGCCACAGTTTAAGAATAAGAGGTCGGCCATTTAGAACGGAGATGAGGAAGAACTTTTTCAGTCAGAGGGTGGTGAAGGTGTGGAATTCTCTGCCTCAGAAGGCAGTGGAGGCCAGTTCGTTGGATGCTTTCAAGAGAGAGCTGGATAGAGCTCTTAAGGATAGCGGAGTGAGGGGGTACGGGGAGAAGGCAGGAACGGGGTACTGATTGAGAGTGATCAGCCACGATCGCATTGAATGGCGGTGCGTACAGGCTCGAAGGGCCGAATGGCCTCCTCCTGCACCTATTGTCTGTTGTCTATTGACAGCCCACCGCGCGCTGCTGCTGCTGCCGCTTGATGACGCGGCCTCCACCAACTGCCGCTTGATGATGCGGTCTCCACCAACTGCCGCTTGATGACGCGGCCACCACCAACTGCCGCTTGATGATGCGATCTCCACCAACTGCCGCTTGATGACGCGGCCTCCACCAACTGCCGCTTGATGACGCGGTCTCCACCAACTGCCGTCGCCGACAGCCCCACCGCGCGCTGCTGCTGCTGCTGCCGCTGGTTGAGGACCGGCTCCATCATCGCAGAGGGCAGCTTCAACACGCACGGCGTCCTCGAGTCCCTCCCTCCCTCCCTCCCGCCCGGGCCCAGCGCCCCGCGCCCCGCACCGTTACCGCACACAAGCCGCAGCGCAGCGGGCAGCTTCTCCTCCTCCTCCTCCTCCTTCAGCGGCCGCTGCCACCGACGGCCCCGTCGCGACT
>NW_027604419.1:0-3996 GCF_053455715.1 Rhinoraja longicauda
AGCAATGGTGCTTGGTATAGAGAGTGCATGAACGATGACGTGACAAGTGTATAGATCTGACAGCACAACGAATGTGTAGATGGTCTATACTTTGAATGTAAAGTTCCTTATATTTTTTTAACAATCACAGTGAGATTCAGCACGGTGGCGCGGCGGTAGAGTTGCCGCCTCACAGCGCCGGAGACCCGGGTTCCATCCCGACTACAGGCGCTGTCTGTACGGAGTTTGCACGTTCTCCCCGTGACCTGCGTGGTTTTCTCCGGGTGCTCCGGTTTCCTCCCACACTCCAAAGACGTGCAGGTTTGTGGGAAAAGATGCTGGTTTAAATAAATCGAAGGTAGACACGAAATGCTCAGCGGGTCGGGCAGCATCTCCGGAGAGGAGGAGTTAGTGGGTGACGTTTCGGGTCGAGACCCTTCTTCAGACTGATGTCAGGGGAGGGGGCGGGACAAAGATAGGATGTAGTGGGAGACAGTAAGACTGGTGGGAGAACGGGAAGGGGGAGGGGATGGAGAGAGAGGGGGAAAGCAGGGACCACCTGAAGTTCGAGAAGTCAATGTTCATACCGCTGGGGTGTAAACTACCCAAGCGAAATAGGAGGTCTGTTCTTCCAATTTGCCCTGGGCCTGTAGGTTAAGTATCTTCTGTAAAATAGCCCAGTATGTAGGCGGTTTATGTGAAAGGGGGATTACATAGAGCTAGTGTACTTGGGGATGGCAGGTTGGCACGGTCTCAGTGGGCAGAAGGGCCTGTTTCCACACTGTGTCTCTGAGCAAGTAAAGAAACAGACCCTTTGGCCCATCAGTCCACGCTGACCATCAACAACCCATTATTGGTTATCACTCCATTGGTCTCTCCCCTCTCCTCTCCCCCTATACTCTCCCTCCCGCTCCCCCTCTCCTCTCCCCTCTCCTCTCCCCCTCTCCCCCTCCCCCTCTCCTCTCCCGCTCCCACTCCTCTCCCCCTCTCCTCTCCTCTCCCCCTCCCCCACTCCTCTCCCCTCTCCTCACCTCCTCCCCTCCCCCTCTCCTCTCCCGCTCCCACTCCTCTCCCCCTCTCCTCTCCCCCTCCCCCACTCCTCTCCCCTCTCCTCACCTCTCCCCTCTCCTCTCCCCTCCCGCTCTGCCCCTCTCCTTTCCCCTCTCCTCCCCCCCTCCCCCTCACCTCTCCCCCTCTCCTCTCCTCCTCCCCTCTCCCCCCTCCCCCTCTCCTCTCCCCCTCAACGGGCGGCACGGTGGCGCAGCGGTAGAGTTGCTGCTTTACAGCGAATGCAGCGCCGGAGACTCAGGTTCGATCCTGACTACGGGCGCCGTCTGTACGGAGTTTGTACGTTCTCCCCGTGACCTGCGTGGGTTTTCTCCGAGACTCTTCGGTTTCCTCCCACACTCCAAAGACGTGCAGGTATGTAGGTTCATTGGCTGGGTAAATGTAAAAATTGTCCCTCGTGGGTGTAGGATAGTGTTAATGTGCGGGGATCACTGGGCGGCACGGACTTGGTGGGCCGAAAAGGCTTGTTTCCGGCTGTATATATATGATATGATATGATATAATACTCTCCCCTCTCGAGCTGCCCCTCTCCTTTCCCCCTCTCCTCTCCTTGCCCCCTCCCTCTCTCCTCGCCTCCCTCTCCCTCTCCCTCTCTCCCCCTCTCCTCTCCCGCTCCCATCCCTCTCCCCTCCCCCTCTCCTCTCCCCCTCTCCCCACACCTCTCCCCCACACCTCTCCCCCTCCCCCCTCTCCTCTCCCCCTCTCCTCTCCTCTCCTCCTCTCCTTTCCCCCTCTCCTCCCCATCTCCTCTCCTTGCCCCCTCCCTCTCTCCTCACTCCCTCTCCCCCTCCCTCTCCCCTCTCCTCTCCCCTCCCTCTCCCCTCCCCTCTCCTCTCCTCCTCCCCCACACCTCTCCCTCTCCCCTCCCCCTCCTCTCCCCCTCCCTCTCCCCCTCTCCTCTCCCCCTCTACTCTCCCCTCTCGCTCTGCCCCTCTCCTTTCCCCCTCTCCTCTCCCCCCTCCCCCTCTCCCCTCCTCCTCCCCTCTCCTCTCCTCTCCCCCTCTCCTCTCCCCCTCCATCTCTCCTCTCCCCTCCCACTCCTCTCCCCCTCTCCTCTCCTCTCCCTCTCTCCTCACTCCCTCGCCCCCTCCCTCTCCCCCTCTCCTCTCCCCCTCCCTCGCCCCCTCTCCTCACCTCTCCCCCTCCTCTCCTCTCCCCCTCTCCTCTCCCCTCTCCTCTCCCCTCTCCTCCCCTCTCCTCTCCTCACCCCCTCCCTCTCTCTCTCCTCACTCCCTCTCCCCCTCTCTCCCCCTCCCTCTCCCCCTCTCTCCCCCTCCCTCCTCTCCCCCTCGCCTCTCCTCTCCCCCTCCCTCTCCCTCTCCCCTCACCCCCTCCCTCACCCCTCCCTCTCTCTCCTCACTCCCCCTCTCCTCTCCCCCTCCTCTCCCCTCCCCCCCTCCTCCCCTCACCCCCTCCTCTCTCTCTCCCTCCCTCTCCCCCACCCTCGCCCCTCCCTCTCCCCCTCTCCTCTCCTCTCCCCCTCCCTCTCCCCTCTCCTCTCCTCTCCCCCTCCCTCGCCCCCTCTCCTCACTCTCCCCCTCTCCTCTCCTCTCCCCCTCCCTCGCCCCCTCTCCTCTCCTCTCCCCCCTCCCTCGCCCCCTCTCCTCACCTCTCCCCCTCTCTCCTCTCCCCCTCCCTCTCCCCCTCTCCTCTCCTCTCCCCCTCCCTCGCCCCCTCTCCTCACCTCTCCCCCTCTCCTCTCCTCTCCCCCTCCCTCTCCCCCTCTCCTCTCCTCTCCTCTCCCCTCCCTCTCTCTCCTCACCTCTCCCCCTCTCCTCTCCTCTCCCCCTCCCTCTCCCTCTCTCCTCTCCTCTCCCCCTCCCTCGCCCCCTCTCCTCACCTCTCCCCCTCTCCTCTCCTCTCCCCCTCCCTCTCCCCCTCTCCTCTCCTCTCCTCTCCCCCTCCCTCTCTCTCCTCACCTCTCCCCCTCTCCTCTCCTCTCCCCCTCTCCTCTCCCCCTCTCCTCTCCCCCTCTCCTCTCCCCCTCTCATCTCCCCCTCTCCTCTCCTCTCCCCCTCCCTCTCCCCCTCTCCTCTCCTCTCCCCCTCCCTCGCCCCCTCTCCTCACCTCTCCCCCTCTCCTCTCCTCTCCCCCTCCCTCTCCCCCTCTCCTCTCCTCTCCTCTCCCCCTCCCTCTCTCTCCTCTCCTCTCCCCCTCTCCTCTCCTCTCCCCCTCCCTCTCCCCCTCTCCTCTCCTCTCCCCCTCCCTCGCCCCCTCATCCTCTCCTCCCCCTCTCCTCTCCTCTCCCCCTCCCTCTCCCCCTCTCCTCTCCTCTCCTCTCCCCCTCCCTCTCTCTCCTCTCCTCTCCCCCTCTCCTCTCCTCTCCCCTCTCCGCTCCTCTCCCCTCTCCTCTCCCCCTCTCCTCTCCCCTCTCCTCTCCCCCTCTCCTCTCCCCTCTCCTCCCCCTCTCCTCTCCCCCTCTCCTCACCCCATCCCTCTCCTCACCCCCTCCCTCTCCCCCTCTCTTCTCCCCTCTCCTCCCTCTCTCTCTCCCCCTCCCTCTCCCCCTCCCTCCTCTCCCCCTCCGCCTCTCCTCTCCCCCTCTCTCCCCCTCCCTCTCCGCCTCCCCTCACCCCCTCCCCCTCCCCTCACCCCCTCCCCTCCCCCTCCCTCTCTCTCCTCACTCCCCTCTCCTCACCCCATCCCTCTCCTCACTCCCTCTCCTCACCCCATCCCTCTCCTCACCCCATCCCTCTCCTCACCCCCTCCCTCTCTCTCCCCTCTCTCTCCCCCCTCCCTCTCCTCTCCCCCTCCCCTCCTCTCCTCCTCCCCCTCCTCTCCACTCCTCTTCTCCCCCCCCTCTCAGTCCTCCCCCCCATCCACAGGCCCCACCCCCTCATCTTAGCCACGCCCCTCTCACGGAGCCCCTCCCCCATGAAACCGCACAACAAGTCGCCCCTCCCTGGAGCCGCACCCCCTCCTTATGGCCCTCCCCCCGCCACATGGTCA
>NW_027604420.1:0-3995 GCF_053455715.1 Rhinoraja longicauda
TGAGAGGCAAAGAATTTTAAAGTATATCTGAAAATTTAGGTTTTACTAGACCAAGTGGACACGTTGGGCCCAAACCTCTCCTGCATTGGTGCAGCACCCTCTCTTCCCCACTTCTCCCCCTCCTCCCCTCCTTCCTCCCTCCCTCCCTCACCCCCCCTCCCCCTCTCCCTCTACCCCACCTCCCTAGGAGATAGATTTAAACTTTAAAATGTGAATAACTTTAAAAATATAACACCGATTTCAATGAAACTTCTTCCATTAGCACCAAAGGGATGACGGTGAGTAAGGTTGGCTTAAAATAGTCATGCTATTGTGTACCATTTCGCTGTAGTTCAGGAACAAACAAATAAACAAACAAACGAGAGGTTTAGTACATAGATTTACTCTGAGAGTGGGTGATATCGGGAACATGCTAGAGGGGTGGCGGAGTGAGATATCACCAATATATTGGAGGTACTTAAATAAGTGAGGTGCAGAAGAATGCCGATGGAATGTGGGCAAATCGATTAGTATAGCTGGGGTAAAGATGGTCATGGACACGATGGGCCGAAGGGCCAGACTCTGTAATGTACAACCATGGCTCTCAGCTTCCAAGAGCACTGAATGACTGAGTCTCCACAGCCACCGGTGCAGGGTCGTTCCCAGTCTCTGCGTGCAGTAATGTCTCCTTATCTCTGTGCTAATCCGGGGTGAACTAGCGGATGGAACACAACATTACCTGAAGGTCGCAAACAGAGGATGTTGGTAGAGGGTTGTTTTTCAGACTGGAGACAGAGTCCACTCTTGTTCCTTATTTATATACACGATTGGGTGTGTATGTAGGTTGCAAGGTTAGTCAGTTTGCAGATGGAACTAAAATTGGTGACATTGTGGAGAGTGAAGAATGTTACCTGAGAGTAAATGGGATCCCTGTGAACTGGGCCAATGGGCTCAGGAACGGCAGGTGGGATTTATTCATGTGAAGGTGAGGCGATGCACTTTGTTGAGACAAACCAGGGCAGGACATACACAGTAAAACGGGGAGCTTTATAGAACGGAGAGATGTCGGGGTGCAGGTACACAGTGCCATGGAAGATGCAACGGTGACAGGCAGGGAGGTGGAGAATGTGTTTGTTGGCTCATTCTTTCAAAAGTCAGGATATTAAAGACAGCGTTGAGACAATGAGGTTGTTGGCAACTGGAGAGGGTGCAAGAAGATTTACGAGGACTCTATCGGTCTGGAAGGTATGTTATCAGGAGAGTTAGCGCAGGTGGGGACGTTTGTCTTTGGAGCCTTCAGGCTGACTATAGGCGTGGATAAGATCTATATAAGGTGCACAGATAAGGTGAATACCCACAGTATTTTTCCAATCTAATACTGGTGGACATCGGTTTCAGGTGACAGGGGAAACACTAACTTGTTGAAGAGCAAGCTTTTTCCAGCAGTAGGTCGTTCCTATATGGAGTGAGCTGCCAGAGGAAGTGTTCAAGGCAGGTACAATTACGATATTTGAGAGACACTTGGCAGGTAGGTGGATTGGAACGACTTGGAAGGATATGGGGCAGACGCAGGCAAGTGGGCGAGCTTGATTGGGCAACTTGGTCAGCATGGGCGTGTGCAGTGAAAGGGCCTGTTTCTGTGCTGCTTTGCTCTCTGACTGTGATGCTTCCCAGCTTAGATTAATCTGATTTCCTTCAATCCATTCATTACATCAACCTTTGCATCCACGTATGACGTAAAGATATCAAACAACAACAATGAAAAGGGATTAAGATTTACCTTGCTTGATGACGTCAGTTGTTTCTCTAATACGGTGTTGAGCAAAAAAGGGTTATCGAATCTTTCCATCGGCAAGGCACCATCTGCCAACCGACAGTGATTTGGCTCAATCATGAACCCTGCAAATATTTAATGACAGGTTATAAATTGAGCATCAGCATGTTTTTGAGCTGTTCTACAAGAACATTCAGTCCAGACGATGTCCTACCTCATCTTGCGACCAGCTTCCTCCTGCAAGAAATAAAACACAAATCGCAATTAACTGAGATGGACTTTCTCGTCAGGACAGTGGGAACTTCACATAGATTGCTACAAGCATCTGATAATTCCCCTTTCCCAACTCTCATTGGTAAGATCACAGCAGCTCTTTCCCAAGGGAGTTTGCAGGCAGTGCTGAGCTCCCATACATTATGAGGGAAGCCTTTAGTTTTGGAACAACAGCAGCACATTGCTGGGACACGGGGAACATTGGGCCAGTTCTGAATCACTGGTAAATGTGGCGTTTATTTCACAAATGTCACCCACCGTGCACTTTCACCTCGCCAAAACCCTCACCTTCAAAAATGACACGTTGTCTTTTAGATCCAGCTGTTCCTGTAAGCTTTTTGACTCGTTCTCAATGGAATTTAAATTCTCTTGAATCACTTGGAGATGTTTCTCCATTGTATTCAGAATCTTCTTCTCTTCCTCCTGGATATCTGTCAGTACAACGCTGCTCTTTCTCAGTGAGAATCTGGTGCAGTTCAACAAACTGGGATGTGATCTGTGACTGAAGGTTGTGTGACTGTTCCTGTGAAATGAAAGGTGAAGATCAATATGTCACTGTATTGTGTTTCCTCACGGTATGGAAAATATTATTTGGCCAATCAATATCTGGTCATAGGGCGCAGGAATAGACCATTCTGCCAACTATATCCATACTGGCCACTGTACAGATCCTCACCAATCCCATTTACTTCCATTGAATAGATAGCTGATTATCACGAGAATTCAATAGCTTGTACAAATGCTTCGGAAATGTCATTATCCCATCAATCCCATTCCCCTCATCCAATTCCCTGCCGCCCATTCCCTTTCACGTCCCCTTTAATTCCATTGATTTGCCCACCACCTACTTTCACAGGATGATTTACAATCGCCGATTGACTCTCCAACCGGCGTGTCGTTTGGACGTGGAAGGAATTATGGGAGATAATACGATATTATTTTATACATGATATTATTTTATACATTAGACATTGTTACGGTATTATTTTATACATTGTTGTTAAGGTTTGTAACTACTTAGGCATTAGGCGCCTCTCTGTAACTAATTAAGGCGCTCTAGACATTCCTTGCCCTTGACACGTGTCGGTAACATAACACTCCTTTTCTTTAGCCTTTACCTTTGCTTTAGCCAAGACGATAAGGGTGGCAGAATGTGAAGAGATGCAGACATTCATCAATGAGTAGGATTTAATGGCGGCAAGAGAAGAGATAAGGAAAGACATAGGCCTTGGGGTGATGGATGGACGTGAGGGATGGACTAGCAGGAAATAAGGGAGGCGAAGTATGAAGGATGTGAGCATTGAGATAAGGATATATTACTAAATGGGATTTAAGGGTGGCGGGACAGACGGGTGACTACAAAGTAATGAATGACTGAAGAAAGGAGTGTGGGTATGAGGTAATGTAAAGAAGATAAGGTTAGAATAACCCTATAAAAATAGGCTGCCCGGTGTACTAAGTGGGCAGTCAGATGGTTGACATCCTGATTGTTTCCAGCCGTTGTTTGCAAATAAAGGCTTTTAACTTCTTGAAGAATTCTCCGTGTCATCTGCTTCATTTTTGAACACCGGTAACCACGACAAAATTGGCGTAGTCGGCAGGATCGGAAAGAGGCCCGTTCGATAAAGGACGACCAGCCAAGGGCGCTTCCTAGCCCCACGGGGGCTCCCCGGAACAACAGGACTAGGGTGGTCACCCCGCTAAAAGGTAGGCGGTTTTCCGCTTCATTTGGATTTTTAACCTGTTGAAACGGGGGGGCCGCTGGTGACACAGAAGCGTCTAGGGGGTTAAAAGGGCCTCTCTGATCCAAAGAATCTGGCTAAAATATTCTAAAAAGAGACCCGGAGGATTGCTCAAGAAGGCTGCGCTGTGGGGTAAGTAGAAAATAGATAAGTTAAGAAAGTGGATTCGTGACGTCAAAAAGACCTCGTGGATACCGCCCTAAGAGGATAGGGGACTGAATAGACGG
>NW_027604421.1:0-3990 GCF_053455715.1 Rhinoraja longicauda
GGGTTGATTGGCAGATGGGTAGACTAAAGGGCCTGTCCCACTTAGGCGATTTTAAGGCGACTGCCGGCGACTAGGCTGTCGCCGAACGTTCACCGGGGTGTCGCGGGCATGATCGTGAGGAGTCTTCAATGAATCGTAGCGGATCTCGGCGCGTCGCGGAAAAATTTTCCAGCTAGAAATTTCTCGGCAACAGAAGGTTTGTTGCCAGGTATCGTAGCTTATTGCAGGCGCTGTCTGTCGCACGCTGTCCCCAGGTTTGCTAGGTTGTCGCACATGCATTTAGAAGCACGTAATATTAAATTAAGAAAAGGCATTTGAAGATACCAGAAGATAGTTTTGTTTAACCAATTGATTTACCATCAGAACATTTGACAGGTAGATTGGAGGCCACAGTTTGATGGTCAGGTAAGCGTGGCAATTTTGCGATGTTTCCAAAGATGGTGTAATCTCTTAGCCAGGTGCTAATTTCACAAAAAAAGTAACTTGTATCGACCTGACTCGCCATTGTCGTGGTCATTGTCGTAGGGTAAAAGAATATTTTGGCGATCTGCTACGACTTTGACAGTCACCGGCAGTCGCCTTAAAAATCGTGTAACTTGGACAGGTCCTTAAGGCTAGTGTCGAAAAGGAGATAAAAGTGCATCAAAGAAAAAGAGGAGTGATATATAAAGGCAGAGGAATGGTTATTGGTGGAAAGGTTTGGGATAGTAGGAAAAATGGTTGCCTAGTGGGTCAGGGACAGGAAAGAGGGGAGAAAATGGCAGGGGGGTTCAAATGCACAAGTATTCCCATATTGACCTTCCTGTCCAAGGCCTTCTCCATTAAAAGAATGAGGCCACATACCAACTGGAGGAACAACACCTATCTGTCCCCATCATATTTCTATATACTTTTGTTCTTAGATTTAACTAGACCAAGTGGACCCGCTGGGCCCATTCCTCGAAGAGGGGGGACAGGGAAGGGGAGAGGGTATGATTGAGTGAGGCCTGGACCCAAAGCCTCTCTTGTATTGTAGCACCGTCAACCCCCCACTCAATCCCCCCCTCCTCCCCCTACTAACCCACTCCATTCCCCCTAGCCACCCCCACTTGCCCCTCCCCTGCCCCCACCCGGGAACGCGGGGGGATGGAGTGGCTGAGTGTTAGACCAATGCAGTAGAGGTTAGGGGGAGTTTCGAAGGGGGTTCAGGGGGGATGAATTGGGTGACTGGAGGGTGGAAGAGAGGGCGGGGATAATGAGGCTGGGGGATGGAGTGGGTGAGAAGAGGATAAGGGGTGGGTTGTGGGGAGATGATAAGGAGTTGAGGGGGTGTGGATGGAGTGGGTGAGTGAGGCTCTTAAAAAAAAACCTGAAACCAATTTAAGTTAATGCAGCACAGGTTTGGGGGAGTTTTAAGGGGGATTGAAGTGGGTATGGAGTGCCTGAGTGGGGCTCTCAAAAAAATCCTAAACACAATTTCAGTTAATGCAGGAGAGGTTTGGAGGAGTTAAGGGCGTTTCAGGTGGGAATGGAGTGCGTGAGAGGGGGGGGATGGAGTGGCTGTGTTAGACCAATGCAGTAGCGGTTTGGGGGAGTTTCAAAGGGAGTTCAGCAGCGATGAAATGGGTGAATGGAGTGTGGAAGAGAGGGGGGGGGAATAAGGGGGCTGGAGTGGGTGAGAAGAGGATAAGGGGGCTGAGGTGGGTTATGGAGGGGATGATAAGTGGGGTTGAGGGGGGTGTGGATGGAGTGGGTCTCTTAAAAAAAACCTGAAACCAATTTAAGTTAATGCAGCACAGGTTTGGGGGAGTTTTAAGGGGGATTGAAGGGGGAATGGAGTGCGTGAGTGGGGCTCTGAAGAAACATCCTAAACACAATTTCAGTTAATGCAGGAAAGGTTTGGGGGAGTTTTAAGCGGGGGGGGGGGGTTTGAGGTGGGAATTGAGTGCCTGATTGAGGGGGATGGGGTAGCTGCGTAAAGGGAGGGTGTTAGACAAATGCAGTCGAGGTTTGGGGGAGTTTTAAAGGGGGTTCAGGGGGGATGAATTGGGCGAATGGGAGATGGAGAAAGGATAAGGGGGACAAAGTGGGTGAGGGGATAAGAGGGTTGAGGTGGGTTGCAGGGGGGATGATTAGTGGGGTTGAGGGAGTATGGATGGAGTAGGTGAGTGGGGCTCTGAAAAAAATCCTAAACACAATTTCAGTTAATGTAGCAGAGGTTTGGGGGAGTTTTAAGGGGGGGTTTAGGGGGGGTTTAGGTGGGAATGGAGTGCCTGAGTGAGGGGGGTTGAGGTGGGAATGGAGTGGCTGAGTAAGAGGAGGGTGTTAGACCTATGCAGTGAAGGTTTGGGGGAGTTTTAAAGGCGGCTCAGGGGATGAATTGGGTTAGTGGAGGAGGGGGACAAGGGGGCTGAGGAGGTTGGAGTGGGTGAGGGGACAACGATAAGGCAGGTTGAGGTGGGTTGTGGGATGATAAGTGGGGTTGAGGGGGTGTGAATGGAGTGGGTCTCTTACAAAAACCTGAAACCAATTTAAGTTAATGCAGCACAGGCTTGGGGGAGTTTTAAGGGGGATTGATGGGGCAATGGAGTGCAAGAGTGGGGCTCTGAAAAAATCCTAAACAAAATTTCAGTTAATGCAGGAGAGGTTGGGGGAGTGTTAACGGGGGATTGAGGTGGGAATGGAGTGCGTGAGTGGGGATGGAGTGGCTGAGTGTGGGGAGGGTTTTAGACCAATGCAGTAGAGGTTTTTCTGGGAGTTTTAAAGGGGGTTCAGGGGGATGAATGGGGGGTGGTGGAGGGGGGATTAGGGGAATTGAGAGTGTGAGTGAAGTTCTCAAATGAAACAAATCTAAATGAGGAAAAATGAAATTAATTTTATTTTTAAAAACAAAGTGTTTTTTTCTTTAAATTGTTTTTTTAAAAGTGAAATAATCCTATGAAAACGTACTTTTTTGACAAAAAAGAAATCAATGCTTTTTGAAATGAAGCAAAATCAATGCTTTTTGAAATGAAGCGTTTTTCTTTGAAAATGAAAGGAATATAAATGAAGGCGACGTTTTATTTTACTCCCTCACGCGGTACACCGACCAATGGGGCGTCGAGTGCGAAGTGGGAACTGAACAGAAAAAGGCAACGTTCACTCACTAAAAAACCCTCCCCGAAGCATGAAATAGAAATAAAACAATCGGAAATGAGGAAAAATGAAATGCAAGTAATGTTAAAAAGACAAATCTTTTTTTAGAGCACAAAACGGCAAACCTCCCTAACTAAAGAAAGCCTCCCCGATGTAAAAACTAAAAAGAAACCAATGTAAATGAGGTCAAATGAAATGAACTTTATGTTTAAACAAAGCAATTTCTTTAATAAAATATTTGTGGAAATGAAGCTTATTTTATATTGCACAGCAGCAGCCAAAGCTCGACGTCTCAGCACAAACCAGACAGTTCAGCAGCAGCGGGAGCTTTCAGCGGGACACGCCCTGTCGTACAAATAAGATCGGCGGCGGCGCTCCTCTCACGTGGGACGTGGGCCAATTGTGCGGGTCCCATTGCTCCACTCCCTCCCCCAGTCCATCCCCCCTCCTCTCATCCTTCCTCCCCCCCTCACCCGGGCGGGGGAGCGCATTAGTGAAAGTTCCGGGGGGGGGGGGGGGCGCATTAGTGAAAGGTCCGGGGGGGGGGGGGGGGGGGAGCGCATTAGTGAAAGGTCCGGGGGGGGGAGCGCATTAGTGAAATGTCCGGGGGGGGGGCAGCGCATTAGTGAAAGGTCCGGGGGGGGGGGTATTAGTGAAAGGTCCGGGGGGGGGGGGGGGGGAGGGGGAGGCATTAGTGAAAGGACCGGGGGGGGGGGGAGGCAAGAGCGAGCTGATCTTTGAAGACGTGCGGGTCGCATTGCATTGTGACGTCACACGCTGAACACCGGCGGGAGGGAGAGCGCGAGCTGATCTCTCATAGGTGCACGGGTGCCATTGTGACGTCAGACGCTGAAGCCCTTCAAGAAATGGGTTAGA
>NW_027604422.1:0-3987 GCF_053455715.1 Rhinoraja longicauda
TCCCGTGTTTTGTATTTCATACGAAAGTGGATAACAAACCTGTGTTTTACATTATTGCATATGTTTGGCTATAAAGGGTTAACGTATGTTCAGTATCTGTAATTAATCTCATCTGGAATGATCACTAACTCCATCTTGCTGCTCTATCCACGCTGGTAAACACGGCAGGTGAAGATGCATTCATTTGTGATTTTCACCTTAATTAACAATGGTTATAAATACTAATTGCCTCTCTCCGGCATATAATTTAAAGAATAACACATAATGCTGAAAATTAAAATGCAGCTTCAGATCTGAGCTAGGGAGAGTTGAGCAATTGAGCTGTGCCATTCACCCAGTGGGGAATATTAGTTCCAGCCGTTGAACACAAGATTCTGTTTAATCTGTGGTTTATTTTTTATTGAACTACTTCAGACCAGTTGACAGGTTGATGCTAATTCAAACCCACAGACCTGACAGCAAAGTCAGTCTGAGAGTCAATGACCAACTCACCTGTCTGGGCTTTCCACAGTGGTTTAGAAACATAGAAACATGGGCAATACTTGCAGGAGTAGGCCATTTGGCCTTTTGAGCCGGCACCGCCATTCAATATGATCACGGCTAATCATCCTAAATCAGTACCCCGTTCCTGCTTTCTCCCCATGCAGCTTTATTCCGTTAGCCCGAAGAGCTATATCTGACTCTCTCTTGAAAACCTCCTGTGAATTGGCCTCCACTGCCTTCTGTGGCAGAGTATTCCACAGATTCACAATTCATCCCAACTGGGGAGGCCGATGACAGATCAGTTTTTCCTTATCTCAGTAACAATTGAGCTACCCCTTATTCTTAAAATGTGATCCCTGTTCTGGACTCCCCCAACATCGTGAACATTTTTCCTGCATCTAACCTGTCCAATCCCTTAAGAATTGTATATGTGTAAGAAGGAACTGCAGATGCTAGTTTAAACCGAAGACAGACACAAAAAGCCGGAGTAACACAGCGCGACAGGCAGTATCTCTGGGGACAAGGAATGGGTGGAGACCCTTCCACAAAATTGTATATGTTCTACAAGATCCCCTCTCATCCTAAATTCCAGTGAATTTAAGCAAACTCTCACACACACTCAGTCTGTATTTCTGTGCCTATTTATTAATAATACCAGAGAGCATTTCTCCCTTCCTGCTGTGAAAACTGGCTCACATAGAAACTGAAAAAAACACTTCAATGATCGGAGACATATTAAAATGACCAACGTGTATGACAGGCATTTATATCATGTTGTTGCTTAAACTGCAAGTTTGATAAAATTCGACACCTAATGGCGTTTAATTCCTCGGATTTCCAGGCTGGAGTTTAGTTTGAGGAGAGTGAAGAACATGTTGCACACTTGCGAGGGAAATGAACAATGTGTCTCCGTTGTTGATGACACCACCACCCAATACAGCATCGCCACTGCTGTGCAGTCAGTGATGTGTCCGCTATGTGGCTACAACTGGGGAGACCGACGACAGAGCACATTAGAGATTACAGAACCGCTGATTCCAGTCATGGGAACAGCAGGGAAACAGGTCCTTCGGCCCGACTCGTCCGTGCAGACCGAGATGCCTATCTACGGTAATCTCATTCACCTGTATTTGTCCCAGATCCGTCCATTTCCGTCCGAAACAAACGGCTGTCCAAATGCTGTTTATTTGCTGAGATGGTATCTGTCCCCACCGTCTCAAAAGAAAAGATTGCTCCATCGTTGAAGTCAGAATTCCCTTAAATCTCTCCCCTTTCGATTAAACGTACGTTCTCTAGGTTTAGATTCTCCCAGCCTGGGAAATAGCTGTGACCATCTACTCAATCCTGCTGTAGTTGACATAATTTTAGAAGCCTCAGTAAGGTCGTCCATCTGCATTCCTGCTCCAATGAGATCAATCCCACCTGATCAAATCTGTCCTCAAACTAACGCTGTCCATTCCAGAAAACATCCTGGTGAATCTGTTCCGCACTGCCTCTGGCAATAGGACATTATTTGTATAATATGGTGACCAGAACTACACAAAAGGGCCTCGCAGATATTTGAAGTACAACTGAGGAGAGCGCTGCACTTGGAGGAGCAGTTAAGTCTTGATTATTCTATATTTGGATGTTCACCTGTAGTGCAAATGTATTCACTATCAGACGCACATGTGAAGTGAAACCATCAGTGAGTTCAGAAGTGTCAGTACCGATGACCTGGAACCGAGGCAGAAAGGTGAATGAACTGTCGAGCAGAGCGATCTAGGACGACAGGTACATGGTGTATTGAATGTAGCGTCACGGGTTGATAGTGTGGTCAAAAAGACTTTTGTAACATTGGCCGTCTTCAGTCATAGCATTGTGTATAGATATACGGAGGCTATGCTGCCGTTGTGTAAGAGGTTGGTGAGGCCGCATTTGGAATATTGTGTTCTGTTGTGGGCACCATGATACAGGAAAGATGGTGTCAATCTGGAAAGGTGATAGAGGAGATTTACGAGGATGTTACCAGGAACAGCGGGCCTGATCTGGAGGGACAGGTTCAGCAGGCTGGTACTATATCCCTTGGTGCATATTGGCTAGTACTATATCCCTTGGTGCATATAGGCTAGTACTATATCCCTTGGTGCATATAGGCTAGTACTATATCCCTTGGTGCATATAGGCTAGTACTATATCCCTTGGTGCATATATTAATATTAATATTAATTATTATTACTATAGTATTATTATTGTATTTACTACGCCCGGCACGTAGCGGAACCTCCAGGGCAGGGAGGAGACTATCCGGCATTTGGAAGTGCTTCCGGGAAGTGTGTCTGATGTGTTTGGGTCTGTGTTTGTGTTTGTGTTTGGGTTTGTGTTTGGGTTTGTGTTTGGGTTTGTGTTTGAGTTTGTGTTTGGGTTTGTGTTTGTGTTTGTGTTTGGGTTTGGGTTGGTGTTTGGGTCTGTTGCAATAATCATGCAAAACCGCTCAAAGGTTAAATGCAATTGATGCATCGCATTAGGATAACTTTGCAGGCTGCTGCAATGTTAAATGCAGCGATGGCCTTGCATTAAAGTCACCTAGCTACCCCCAATGGATGTTATATGCTTTAAATTAATTGCAATAATTTTGAAAAACCTCTCAAATGTTAAATGCAACAAATGCATCGCATTAGGATGACTTTTCAGGCTGCTGCAATGTTAAATGCAGTGATCGCCTTGCATTAAAGAAATATTGCAACACCCTGCGATGTGAAATGCAATAATAATCCTGCAAAACCTCTCAAATGTTAAATGCGACTAATGCATCGTATTAGGATAACTTTGCAGGCTGCTGCATTGTTAAATGCAGCGCTGGCGTTGCATTAAAGCAATATTGCAACCCCCTGGGATGTTAAATGCAATAAAATTAATTGCAATAATTTTGCAAAACCTCTCAAATGTTAAATGCAACAAATGCATCGCATTAGGATGACTTTTCAGGCTGTTGCAATCTTAAATGCAGTGATCGCCTTGCATTAAAGAAATATTGCAACACCCTGCGATGTGAAATGCAATAATAATCCTGCAAAACCTCTCAAATGTTAAATGCGACTAATGTATCGTATTAGGATAACTTTGCAGGCTGCTGCATTGTTAAATGCAACGCTGGCGTTGCATTAAAGCAATATTGCAACCCCTGGGATGTTAAATGCAATAAAATTAATTGCAATAATTTTGCAAAACCTCTCAAATGTTAAATGCAACAAATGCATCGCATTAGGATGACTTTTCAGGCTGCTGCAATGTTAAATGCAGTGATCGCCTTGCATTAAAGAAATATTGCAACACCCTGCGATGTGAAATGCAATAATAATCCTGCAAAACCTCTCAAATGTTAAATGCGACTAATGCATCGTATTAGGATAACTTTGCAGGCTGCTGCATTGTTAAATGCAGCGCTGGCGTTGCATTAAAGCAATATTGCAACCTCCTGGGATGTTAAATGCAATAAAATTAATTGCAATAATTTTGCAAAAC
>NW_027604423.1:0-3949 GCF_053455715.1 Rhinoraja longicauda
AAATCAGTAGATACTGGGATCTGAAGGCTACGCTCCAAACCCCCCATTCTGACCACACTGACAGTGAAAGGCCAGTTTCACTAAAGGAAACCAATGAGAAAGTGTAAAGTGTGATCAGTGGTTAAGATGCAAGAAGCAATATCGAACTCAGGTCCGTGCTACATGTTACAAGCGTGTGAAGATCTCAGGATAGTTTATCGAAATCTCACAAATAGGCTGCAGTGAATGGATCTGCAAAACGCACATTTTTATATTTACAACCAGAATGCAGAAACGTACCAGGATATCAACGGGACTTTCAGCCAATTAATTCATCCAAATGAAACTGCTTCCTGCAGCTTTGCTAGATGTTGATGTCTTCAGGTGAAGCTGCTACTGCGGTTGCATTGGGCTTGAGTTAAGGAGAGAGCTCCAATGACAATGAAAGGCGTGACAACCCAGAGACCCTGAAATATGCATTCTCCATATAACGTCCAATTCGTGGTTTAGTTGTGATTTATTGACTTCTGTCGTTTGAATATAGCACGTCCCTGCTCAACATTATATTCTCTTCGCACCATGGAGATAAAGAATGTAGATACAAGGAACAGGAGATGTTGGTTTACATTGAACACACAGCAGGTCACGAGAGATTCATGAATCTACAAACCGAATTAACCATTCCACACTTTATGACTGCAGGTCCGTGACTATTGACAGACACAGCGTGGAACAATTGCTGTCTGTCATCTATATCAACGAATTGATTCAGATGGTGCAAGGAATGATTACTAACTTTACAAATACAATTTAAGGCAGGTGGGATGGTAGATTGCCAAGATACATATTAAGAATGACGTTGGGATTTTAATCAGCTGGGGAAGTGGGCGATGGAATAACGTGCGGCATTTAGGTTGGATATCTGTGAAGTTTGGGCACGATGTCTTTCATTTGTTACGGTATTAAGTGCAGATGTTGGGGCGTTAGATCACAGTTTACAAGGCGTTGGTGAGGGAGGCCACGCTTGTTTGCAGTTCCCTTGACGTCCACTTGATGTCGCCATTACTCTACATGATTACAATCGAGCCGCCCAGCTAGATAGAGAGAGACTGAGGAGAGATGGAGTGAGAGTGAGAGGGGAGGGCGGGGTAAGGGGTGAAAGGTTCACAGAGAGAGAGAGAGAATAGGGAGGATAGGAGAGAGAGTCACAGCTCAAAGAGAGGACAGCAGTAAGGATGAAGGGAGAGAGAAAGGGAGGAGGGAAATGTGCTGCAAGAAACACCATTTGCTATTTCTCAGCTCTCTTTCCAATTTGAGAAAGTTCCTGCATTAATTCCTGCTCGCCATTTTCACTGACTGTGATAACACAGGGGAGAGAGAAAAGGGGAAAGAGAGAGGGGGAGGAGAGAGAGAGGGGTGAGAGAAAGATTGAGAGAGGGTGAGAGAGAGGGGAGAGAGAGAGAAAGGTGAGAAAAGAGAGAGAAAGGGTGGAGAGGGAGAGTGACAGGGGAGAAAGAGGGGGAGAGGGGGTATCAAATATTAGTTACGTTTAATTTATTATTTTTAATGTTTTCTTATAAAGTGGAGGGGGAGAGAAAGAGGAGAGAGAGGAGAGGGAGGGAGAGAGAGGGGATAACAAATATTAGCTTAATATATTGTTAATTTTGTTACAAAGTGGATGGGGGGGCAGGTATCAAATATTAATATCGTTTATTATTATAAATTTATGAAATTAGTGGAGAGGAGAGAGAGGGAGAAGAGAGAGAGGGGTGAGAGAGATAGGAGAAGAGAGAGAGAGAGAGAGAGAGAGAGAGAGAGAGAGAGAGAGAGAGAGAGAGAGAGAGAGAGAGAGAGAGAGAGGAGAGAGAGAGAGAGAGAGAGAGAGAGAGAGAGAGAGAGAGAGAGGGAGAGAGAGAGAGAGAGAGAGAGAGAGAGAGAGAGAGAGAGAGAGAGAGAGAGAGAGAGAAAGAAGGGAGGGAGGAGGGAGAGAAAGAGCGGGTAGAGAGAGGGGGAGAGGGAGAGAGAGAGAGAGAGAGAGCCCACCCCACCCTATCCCTGACCGGTCCCCAGTGTGGAGGGGGGGGGGGGGTGAGCATGAGGGGGTAGAAACTGAAATAAACACTTCAATGATCAGGGACTGTCATTAAAAAATGATCAATATATATGACAGGCAATGGTGTTATTTTTCCTGCTTAATCTGCATCATTGAGCAAGGGGGAGATTGGGTGAATGTGAGGGGCTGGGGGTCCCGGAGCGGGGCCGGCGATGGATCATCCGCCCGGGACTGACAGCTGGAAGATGCGGCGGTGAATGTGAGGAGCCGGAGCCCGGAGCGGAGAGACTGCGGCCGCCCTCTGGGATGCGCTCAGGGCGCGGGTTTATTAATGATCCGCAGCGCTGGGTGAGCGGATATTTCACCGCGCTCTTCACCTGCTCCCTGAACTTGGACTGGGTCGCCGCGTAAATAAATGTGTTGGTGCAGCAGCTGAGATTCCTCAGCAAATACCCGACGAAGTTTAAGATATATTGGGAATCATTCCGATCATCTCCAATCCCTGTGATCTGATAATAGACGAATTCTACAACCAGCGTCATCCACAGGAGGATGAAGCTGCCGGAGATGGTGAAGAGTAAAACCACAGACCTCCTTCTGCTCTCCATCTCCGGGTCACTGCGCTTCTCCCCCTTGCTCTCACCCCTCAGCCCCTGACGGACCCGACTGGCCACTAAAATGTGCCGGACTGTCAGAGCGTTGAGCAGCAGGATCACAGCGAAAGGGAGGAACGGAGTTAAAACCGTGTCGATCCAGTCAAATGCCACCCACCCGGGGTCAGTGTAATAACTGTCCACCGTGCCACAGCCCCACGGGACATTGTCGATGATTATCCAGGGTTCCCTTGTGAAGTAGCGGGGAACGTTTTTCAGACACAGCAGAACGCCGGCTGTTGCGAGAACCCCAGCCGCAGTTTTCCCGGTGCAATATTTAGTTTTCAGCTTCTGGCAACAAATGGCGACAAAGCGATCAAAGGTGAAAGTGACGGTGAACCAGACAGAACAGTCTGTAGCTGAATACTTCAGTACATCGTTAACACTGCACACAGGGGTGATGGACAGGAAACACCAATTAAAGTAATGGTATCGGATCCGATATAAAATGACCGCGGTGATCAGGGTGAGTAGATCGGCCGCTGCCATGGCCACCAGGTAGCGAGTGGTGCAGCTGGAGAGGCCGCACTTTCCCCGCGACAGGATCACAATCGCCACTAAATTCACTGCGGAAAGAGAAGAGGAGCGGACACTGGGCATTACTGAACACGGTCTCCGGGGCTGAACACCGGCTCCACTTTCAGCTGGAGATCAGGAGTGTTGGAGTCGGTGCGCGGCTGCAGGTTTAACAATGTCAGACCCGGCTCCGACTGTGCCCGACCTGCCTGCTTCAGGGGAGAGGAGATAAGGCGACGGGCGGGGTAAAGGGCGGGGAGGGAACGAGCAGCCGCCCGCTACAATAGGCGGAATGGTCCTGTCTACAGTTAACCCCGCTCACAGTCTCTGATGGGGCCGGTTTCACAGACTTAACCGTGACCGGCCGCGTTTAACCAGGGCTCTGGGAACTCGGCATCTGATGGGGACGAGGAGGCTTCCAGAGGGAAGGCAGGGACAACTTAGCATCCGGCAGCAGAGTGGCTCCGTTAATGGATTCATTCCTCAGTTCGGTAACAACACACGCCGGTAGATCCGCGGCCACTGGTTCAGGAGATCGATCCAATTATTGACCAACAGGTGGAGGAATCCGACTGTGACAGACTCCACAGCGAGACGTGTCCACAGGAGCGGGTGTTCACTCTGATCAATAACTCAGACACAGTGAACTTCACAATGTAAACCCCTCCCAGTCACACCGTCCCGGAGAGCTGCCTGTCCCGAGCACTGGGACAACTCTGGGCAAGGTCCCACTGAAGGCAAGAACAAC
>NW_027604424.1:0-3928 GCF_053455715.1 Rhinoraja longicauda
TCAGACAGTGAACCATTCGACCACAACAAGAGAATAGTCCTGAACTACTATCTACCACACTGGAAGCCCTTGGGCCTTACTGGCTTTATCTTGCACTAAATGTTATTCACGTTATTCCCTCTATCATGTATCTGTAAACTGTGGATGGCCCAATTGTAATCATGCATTGTCTTTCCGTTGGTTATTTAACACAGAACAAAAGCTTTTCACTGTACTTCGGTACACATGGCAATAAATTAAACTCACCGCAACTCAGAATGTTACTTGGGCTTGAGGACTGAGTTATCGGGAGAGGTTGGATAGGTTGGGACTTTTTTCTTTGAAGCATTGGTGACTGAGGAGTGACCTTATTGAGGTGCACAAGAACATGAGGGACACGGACAACACTCAGTCTTTTTTCCCCAGGGGAGATCATTCTAAACCGAGAGGCGTTACCATGAATTGAAATCCTAAATTGTGGTGAAGCCATATTTGAGAGTCTGAGAGAGGATCAAGTTGATCGGAGAAGATTGTTTGCAGGAAAAGGAACGTCAGGAAAGTGTGATGTTTTTTAGTGTGCTGACAAGAGATCAGGACATGCACGTCCCTGTTATAGTGAAGGGAAAGACAGGCAAACATAAGGAAACTTGGTGTATGAGGGAAATTGAGGCTTTGGTCAAGATTAAGAAGGAGGCATGGGACATGTATAGGCAGCTGGGATCAAGTGCATCCCTGGAGGAGTTTTAAGAACTAAGGAGAAAATTTAAAAAGGATATCAGAAGGGCAAAAAGGGGCCAGTAGATATCTCTTGCAGATGGCATTAAGGACAATCCAAAGAGATTTTATAAATACACAACACAAAAAAGGGTAACTAGAGAGAGTAGGACCCCTCTGGAATCAAAGCGGTCAATACTGTGTGGAGACACAGGTGGCTAAGGTCCTCAATGAGTATTTCTCCTCTGTTTTTACGGAGGCAAAAGACAGGAGGACGGCAATCAATGGAAGTAAATTGAGAACTGCCAGTATTACCGTCAAATAGATGCTTACGGTTCTAATGGGAATCAAGGTAGACAAATGTTCCGGGCTGGATCAGATATACCCGAGAACACTGTGGGAAGCCAGAGAGGAAATTGTGGAAGCCCTGGCTGAAGTTTATGAGTCATCATTAAATACAGGAGGTGCTGGAAGACTGGACAGTGGCAAACATTGTGCCTCCATTCACGAAAGGCTACAGGGTAAAGGATGGAAACTATAGGCCAGTAATCCTAACACTTCTGTTAAGTTACTAGTGAATATTCTGAGTGATAGGATATGTATGCATATATACAGGGAGGGGGGAGAAGGAGGGGGGAGAGGGAGGGGGGAGGGAGGGGAAAGAGGGAGGGGGGAAGAGGGAGGGGGAGAGGGAGGTGGGAGATGGAGGGGGGGAGAGGGTGAGGGAGAGGGAGGGGGAAGAGGGAGGGGGGAGAGGGAGGGGGAGAGGGAGGGGGGAGAGGGAGGGGGAGAGGGAGGGGGGAGAGGGAGGGGGGGAAGAGGGAGGGGGGAGGATGGGGGGAAGAGGGAGGGGGGAGAGGGAGGGGGAAGAGGGAGGGGGGAGAGGGAGGGGGGAGAGGGAGGGGGGAGAGGAGAGGGGAAGAGGGAGGGGGAGAGGGAGGGGGAGAGGGAGGGGAGAGAGGGAGGGGAGAAGGAGTGTGAGAGGGAGGGGGGAGAGGGAAGGGGAGAGGGAGGGGGAGGGGGAGAGGGAAGGGGAGAGGGAGGGGGGAGGGGAAGAGGGAGGGGGAAGAGGGAGGGGGAGAGGGAGGGTGGAGAGGGAGTGGGGGAGAGGGAGGGGGGAGAGGAGGGGGAGAGTGAGGGGGGAGAGGGAGGGGGGAAGATGGGGGGAGAGGGAGGGGGGAGAGGGAGGGGGAGAGGGAGGGGGAAGGGAGGGGGGAGAGGAAGGGGAGAGGGAGGGGGGAGAGGGAGGGGGAGAGGGAGGGGGAGAGGAAGGGGGAGAGGGAGGGGGAGGAGGGAGGGGGGAAGAGGGAGTGGGGGAAGTGGGAGGGGGAGAGGGAGGGGGTAAGAGGGAGGGGGAGAAGAGGGAGGGGGGAGAGGGAAGGGGAGAGGGAGGGGAGGGGGGGAGAGGGAAGGGGAGAGGGAGGGGGGAGGGGAAGAGGGAGGGGGAAGAGGGAGGGGGAGAGGGAGGGTGGAGAGGGAGTGGGGGAGAGGGAGGGGGGAGAGGGAGGGGGAGAGTGAGGGGGGAGAGGGAGGGGGAAGATGGGGGGAGAGGGAGGGGGGAGAGGGAGGGGGAGAGGGGGGGGAGAGTGAGGGGGGAGAGGAAGGGGGAGAGGGAGGGGGGAGAGGGAGGGGGAGAGGGAGGGGTGGAGAGGAAGGGGGAGAGGGAGGGGGGAGAAGAGGGAGGGGGGAAGAGGGAGGAGGGTGAGAGGGAGGGGGGAGAGGGTTGGGGGAGAGGGAGGGGGAGAGGAAGGGGGGAGAAGAGGGAGGGGGAAAGAGGGAGGGGGAAGAGGGAGGGGGGGAGAGGGAGGGGGAAGAGGGAGTGGGGGAAGTGGGAGGGGGAGAGGGAGGGGGTAAGAGGGAGGGGGAGAAGAGGGAGGGGGAGAGGGAGGGGGAAGAGGGAGGGAGAGAGGGAGGGGGAAGAGGGAGGGAGGGAAGTGGGAGGGGGGGAGAGGGAGGGAGAGAAGAGGGAGGGGGAGAGGGAGGGGGAAGAGGGAGGGAGAGAGGGAGGGGGAAGAGGGAGGGAGGGAAGTGGGAGGGGGGGAGAGGGAGGGGGAGAGTGAGGGGGAGAGGGAGGGGGGAGAAGAGGGAGGGGAGAGGGAGGGGGGAGAGGGAGGGGGAGAGGGAGGGGGGAGAGGAAGGGGGGAGAGGGAGGGGGGAGAGGGAGGGGGGAAGAGGGAGGGGGAGAGGGAGGGGGAAGAGGGAGGGGGAGAAGAGGGAGGGGGAGAGGGAGGGGGAAGAGGGAGGGGGAGAATGAGGGGGGGAAAGGAAGGGGGGAGAGGGAGGGGGAGGGAGGGGGAGAGGGAGGGGGGAGGGAGGGGGAGAGGGAGGGGAGAGGGAGGGGGAGAGGGAGGGGGGAGAGGGAGGGGGAGAAGAGGGAGGGGGAGAAGAGGGAGGGGGAAGAGGGAGGGGAGAGGGAGGGGGGAGAGGGAGGGGGAAGAGGGAGGGGAGAGGGAGGGGGGGAAAAGGAGGGGGAGAAGAGGGAGGGGGGAGGAGGGGGGAAGAGGGAGGGGGGAGATGGAGGGGGGGAGAGGGTGGGGGGAGAGGGAGGGGGGAGAGGAAGGGGGAGAGGGAGGGGGAGAGGGACGGGGAGAGGGAGGGGGAGAGGGAGGGGGAGAGGGAGGGGGGGAAGAGGGAGGGGGAGGAGGGGGGGAAGAGGGAGGGGAGAGGGAGGGGGAAGAGGGAGGGGGAGAGGGAGGGGGAGAGGGAGGGGGAGAGGGAGGGGAGAGGGAGAGGGGAAGAGGGAGGGGGAGAGGGAGGGGGAGAGGGAGGGGAGAAGGAGTGTGAGAGGGAGGGCGGAGAGGGAAGGGGGGAGACGGAGGGGGAGGGGGAGAGGGAGGGGAGAGGGAGGGGGGAGGGGAAGAGGGAGAGGGGAAGAGGGAGGGGGAGGGAGGGGGGGAGAGGGAGGGGGGAAGATGGGGGGGAGAGGGAGGGGGGAGAGGGAGGGGAGAGGGAGGGGGGGAGAGGGAGGGGGAGAGGAAGGGGGACAGGGAGGGGGGAGAAGAGGGAGGGGGGAAGAGGGAGGAGGGGGAGAGTGAGGGGGGAGAGGGTTGGGGAGAGGGAGGGGGGGAGAGGAAGGGGGGAGAGAGAGGGAGGGGGGAAGGGGAGTGGGGAAGTGGGAGGGGGGAGAGGGAGGGGGTAAGAGGGAGGGGGGAGAGGGAGGGGGGGTAAGAGGAGAGGGGGAGAAGAGGGAGGGGGGGAAGAGGGAGGGAGAGAAGAGGGAGGGGAGAGGGAGGGG
>NW_027604425.1:0-3912 GCF_053455715.1 Rhinoraja longicauda
AGCTGGTGTCACTTTTAAGCATGGAATTGGTGTTGGTTGGATTGGACACTTCTTTGGTGGGCAGTTCGATTATAATTGTCCATTAAAGTTATGAAAGATCCATTGCATTGCCCGTGGTGTTGTATGGATGTGTCCAGTAGATATTCTTCAACATCCTCTGTCCATTTAAGATCCAATAGTCAGAGCCCTCTGTCCAATGATGCTTCTTAGTATTGTGTATGTTTTAGGAAGCGCACTGACTGAGAACAATGGACTCTCCATGTCTGAGGCAGAGAAAACAGCTGAGGAAAAATCACAGGAGCATTCATCAACGGATGGAAACAAAGGCTGAGGTGAGAAAGGGAGCTCGGACTGGGAGAGTCATAGAGTCATACAGTGTGGAAACAAGCCTTTTGGCCCAACATGTCCACACCGACCTATCCGTTCCATGTACTTGTTGTGAAAGTAGCTGTCTCAATTACCTCCACTGACAGCTCGTTCCATATAACTACCATCCTTTGCATTTAAAAAAAAAAGTTGCCCCTCAGGTTCCCCTCATCTTCCTAAACGCCCAGTTATAAAGTTCTGGCCTGCTCGACCAAGGAGTGAATTTCCTGTGTCCTTTTCTGCTGTTCCACCACTGCAATATTTATCATTGAATTAGAATCCTCCATCAATGACTGCCAAGATCACTCAGTGTCTTCTCACAGGAACACAGCAAAACAGGAACAAAAGTAGATTGCCTGCCCTGTGTCAATGCATTCGTATCTGACCTACCCCAGGCTTCAACTGATAGAGTCAAAGTGTCATACAGCACGTATACAGGCCATTCAGTTCACCTAGTCCATACTGATCATTATGTATCAATTTATATCATTCCCAGATATCAACATAAGATCTGTTACCTTCTAGGCCTTGGTGATTCAAGTGCTCATCTAGATACTTCTGAAATGTTGTGATAGCCTCTGTCGTCCTGTCATGTACAGTGTTACTCTCCTTGGTCCTGTCATTTACAGTGTTACTCTCCTGGGTCCTGTCATTTACAGTGTTACTCTCCTGGGTCCTGTCATTTACAGTGTTACTCTCCTTGGTCCTGTCATTTACAGTGTTACTCTCCTGGGTCCTGTCATTTACAGTGTTACTCTCCTGGGTCCTGTCATTTACAGTGTTACTCTCCTTGGTCCTGTCATTTACAGTGTTACTCTCCTGGGTCCTGTCATTTACAGTGTTTCTCTCCTGGGCCCTGTCATTTACAGTGTTACTCTCCCGGGCCCTGTCATTTACTGTGTTTCTCTCCTGGGCCCTGTCATTTACAGTGTTACTTACACCCCTGGGTCCTGTCATTTACAGTGTTACACTCCCGGGCCCTGTCATTTACAGTGTTACTTACACCCCTGGGCCCTGTCATTTACAGTGTTACTCTCCTGGGTCCTGTCATTTACTGTGTTTCTCCCATGGGCCCTGTCATTTACCGTGTTACTTACATTCCTGGACCCTGTCATTTAGTGCTATTTACTCTCATGGACCCTGTCACTTACAGTTTCATATACTGTAAACGTTTCATGTCCATATACATTTCCAAATGTCTTTTACATGTTGTTATCATACCGACCTCAAGTATCTCCTCTGGCAGCTCGTTCCAAATATCACTGAGTGAAAATGTTGCCTTTCAAGTTCCTATCAAATCTTTCTCTTCTCACTTTAAACATGTTCTCTGGTTCTTCATGCCCCTGCTGTGGATAAAAGACTATGCATTCAACCCATCCCCCCTCGTGATTTTAAACATCTCTATGCGATCAACCCTCAGCCTCCTGCACTCCATGGAATAAAGTTCTAGTCTAGCCAACCTTTCCTTATAGCTCAGACCCTCAAATCCTGGCAACATTCTCATAAATCTTCTCTGCACTCTTTGCAGCTTTGCACCACTTTCAGGGAACCTAGGGGACAAATACATAATTTCTTGAATATGATACTTTGGGTAGACAAAGTGGTGAAGACGGCTTATGGCGTCGTTGTCTTCATTGGACAGGACATTGAGTCAAGGGTTAGGACATCTCGTTACATCTGGATAGAACATTGGTGAGACCACACCTCGAGTATCATGTGCATTTCTGGTCACCATGTTATTGGAAGTCTGTGATTGAGATAGAGAGGCTGCAGAAGGATGTTGCCGGGACAGGAGTGCTCAAGTTGTGAGGAGAGCCTGGATGCGTGGGGGCTGTTTCTTTTTTGGAGTGAAGGAGGCTGAGGGGAGACCTTGCCGAGGTTTATTAAATCACGAGGGGCATAGGTAAGATTGATGGGTGCATTCATTTTACCAAGACAGAGGTTGGAGGTCTCTGTAGGCTGACTCAAGCCATGGTTTAATGTTTGCCTGGATTATGGGCTATTACCTACAAAGAGAGGGTAGCTGATAGAAGTATATAAAGTTACAAGAGGTATCGAGAGACTGGTCAGTTAGACTTTCTTTCCCAATACGAAATTGTCAAACACTAGAGGGAATAGCTTTAAGGTGAGAGAGACAAAGTTTAAAGGAGATGTGTAGGTCTAGTTTTTTTAACACAGGGTGATGTGTGCCTGGAACATCCTGCCATGGGTGGTGAAGAAACAGATATAATAGTGGTATCAGAGAGGTTTACAGATAAGCTCATGGGCCTGCAGGGAATGGAGGATAAAGATCATGTGTAGTCATGCAGCAGGGAAAAAATCATTTGTCCCAATTCATTAATGTCGGCTCAGATCCCCTAGTTTAAGTAGTCTCATTTGCCCACGCTTGGCCCATTTCCTTCCAAACTTTTCCATGTTCCTGTCCAAGTGTCTTTTTTATAAAATATTATTTTTATTGCTTTTTCCGAATAGCATATAAACAACATTTAACATAACATAATTGGATAGATTAGGCGAGTGGGCAAATGCATGGCAGATGCAATATAATGTGGATAAATGTGAGGTTATCCACTTTGGCGGCAAGAACAGGAAAGCAGAGTATTACCTGAATGGTGACCGATTGGGAGAAGGGGAGATGCAACGGGACCTGGGTATCATGGTGCACCAGTCATTGAAAGCAAGCATGCAGGTGCAGCAGGCAGTGAAGAAAGCGAATGGTATGTTGGCATTCATAGCAAGAGGATTTGAGTTTAGGAGCAGGGAGGTTCTGCTGCAGTTGTACAGGGCCTTGGTGAGACCGCACCTGGAGTATTGTGTGCAGTTTTGGTCTCCTAACCTGAGGAAAGACGTTCTAGCCTTAGAGGGAGTACAGAGAAGGTTCACCAGATTGATTCCTGGGATGGCGGGACTTTCATATGAGGAAAGACTGGATAGTCTGGGCTTGTACTCGCTGGAATTTAGAAGACTGAGGGGGGATCTTATAGAAACATATAAAATTCTTAAGGGGTTGGAGAGGCTAGACGCAGGAAGATTGTTCCCGATGTTGGGGGAGTCCAGAGCCAGGGTTCACAGCTTAAGGTTAAGGGGAAGTCTTTTAGGACCGAGATGAGCAAACATTTCTTCACACAGAGAGTGGTGAGTCTGTGGAATTCTCTGCCACAGAAGGTAGTTGAGGCCAGTTCATTGGCTATATTTAAGAGGGAGTTAGATGTGGCCTTTTTTGCTAAAGGGATCAGGGGGTATGGAGAGAAGGCAGGTACAGGTTACTGAGCTGGATGATCAGCCATGATCATATTGAATGGCGGTGCAGGCTCGAAGGACCGAATGGCCTACTCCTGCACCTATTTTCTATGTTTCTATGTTTCTATAACATAACATAACAAGGCACATCAACAACAAGGTCACTTTTAGGCACCTAAAGCACTTTAAACATAAAGGAAGTAAGGCATGTTTCTGCTGTAGTACATGTTTATATACATGTGTCTTTTTAATGCCGTTATAGTCTCAGCTTCAACTACATCCACTGGCAGCATGTTCCATTTATCC
>NW_027604426.1:0-3904 GCF_053455715.1 Rhinoraja longicauda
GCCGGTCGGTGGCAAAAAAAGCCTACGACACCCGGTATTCCCAGGCGGTCTCCCATCCAAGTACTGACCAGGCCCGAGCCTGCTTAGCTTCCGAGATCAGACGGGTCAGACGGGATCGGGCGTATTCAGGCTAGTATGGCCGTAGGCACAGAGTAGCAGCTTGTGCCCACACTTAACCTGCATCTACACTGCCTGCACACCAGTTTACACCACAATACAATATACAACACAAACTTTATTGTCATTGTGCAGTGTACAAGTACAGAGACAACGAAATGCAGTTAGCATCTTAACCAGAGTGCATGCGATGGAATAGTAAAACATATAATATATACAGTCATTCAGTAGCGGTAGTGGAAATTGAGGTGAGCGAGATCAGTCACTGATGGGAGGAGTGCCCGAGGGGGGGGGGGAGGGATGGCAACAATCACCGAAGCGCAGAGTTAAGTAAGGTAACGACCGCAGGGGCGGCTCGGCGGGGGGCCTTCCATCCTCTTGCGGGGGCTGTGCGTGTCGGTTGCCTCGGTAGGGGTCGAGCTGTCTGTCCGTGGGTGTGGGGGGGAGGAGAGGGGAAGTTTTGTTGCCTCCATCACAGTGAGGGTGTGTTTGGAGTCACTGTGATGGATGTTTGTGTTGGGGTCGGGTGTCCTGTGTTCTTTTCTTTTTTTGCTGTGACTGCTGAAATTTCGTTCGGTGTTGTGCCGAGTGACAATAAAGTTTTGTTATGTTATATTGCTGGGACTACTTTGTGTATCCAAGAACTACTTTGTATGGCTGTGTATATAAGTGATGGGTGTGATTAGGCAGTCACTCTGGATCCAGGCGGCCTTGGAAGAAACAGCCTGGAGTACAAGCTGCACCATGATAACATTTTAAACATGTGCACTCGTGGTCCGTCCAGAGTCACAAGAAAGGTACAACAGGTACCGGACCACGAAGAACAACATGGTGGCAGCGGTTTGGTGTTTCGCCTAGGGAGGGAATGAAGCATGCCCGAGCAGAAAAGGTTAAAAAGAAGAAAAAAAAGAAAAAAGAAAAAAAAAAGCCCTGAAGGGAAACAAAACAAAAGAAAAGTTTCCAGCTCGGTACGGGACGTTTGGAGTGCATCCCGACAGGGCCAGTGTGAGTTGGTATAGTTACCTGCTCAGTAGTCGGCACCGAGTTGCCGACGTGACGCTGCAGGCTGCTGAGGGAGGTGCGTGTAGGCCCACGTCGCGCCCCAGCACCTGTGTAGGCCCGAGATTAGAAGCCTGCGACTGCTTCGCGGGGGAGAGACCGGGAGACCCGACACACGGAGATGTGCGGTGACCGGGGAAGACCGGGAGACCCGACACACGGAGATGTGCGGTGACAGGGGAAGACCGACACCCACGGAGGTGTGCGGCGACCGGGGGAGCCCCGGAGGAGACCGACACCTACGGAGGTGTGCGGCGACCGGAGGGGGTCGGCGACTGGAGGGACCGACCACCCGCGGAGGTGCAGCGGCCGGTAAGGCCGAGGCACTACATGCTTACCCAGGCGCGTCGACCGTAGAGTCGGGACGGCCCTGGGCCCGAGGCAGCGGCAACGCGTTCGAATTTGAGCGGCAGCTGCCGGGAGCACCTGTGGGCGGGGCCAGCGGCAGCGCGTTCGAAAAGTTGAACGGCAGCTGCCGGGGAGCACTTGTGGGCGGGGCCAGCGCACCGCGATTTCAGCAGTGGAAGCCCAGCAGTGGCAGGCCAGCAGTGCCAGGCAAATCATGGTGGTGGAGCATCTAGAGCCTACACTACGTTTGATCTACACAGCACGTCTTCTTGAGGGGAAGATATGGAACAAAATGAATATTTTGTGTTTAATGACCTGTGTAATGAAGCTTAATGTATTATATTTGATGTTTTTGTATAAATGTATATATCTGTGGAGTGACCACACGGAGTGAGTGACCACACGGAGTGAGTGACCACACGGAGATGAGTGAAATTCCGCAGAGGAGTGACCACCATGATGGCGGAAAAAAAGCAATTGTGTTTAATTGTGTTTAGTTGTGTTATTGGTTTTGTTTGCAAAAAGCAATGGTGTTTTGGTTTTGTTTGTTAAATATATTTTAGCCCTCGAATGGTAAAGAAAACAATTTTATATAAGACAAGGGGGATGTTGTAATATATAAGACAAGGGGGATGTTGTGATATTGCTGGGACTACTTTGTGTATCCAAGAACTACTTTGTATGGCTGTGTATATAAGTGATGGGTGTGATTAGGCGGTCACTCTGGATCCAGATGACCACGGAATAAACAGCCTGGAGTTGAGCTCCAGCATTGTAACCTTTTATACACGTGTACTTGTGGTCCGTCCAGAGTCACTAAAGGTACAACAGGTACCGGACCACGAAGTACAACAGGGGGGGGGGGATGGCAACAATCACCGAAGCGCAGAGTTAAGTAAGGTAACGACCGCAGGAACTAAGCTGTTCCTGAACCTGCAGGTCCGGGAACGGAGAGACAGAGGAGGGTAAACAATCTGTGGTTGGGGTGAGAGCTGTCCTTGACGATGTAGCGCGCCCTTCGCAGACATCGCCTACTCTGGATAGACTCAATGGAGGGGAGTGAGGAACCGGTGATGCGTTGGGCAGTTTTCTCCAGTTTCACATCCTACACTAGAGTCAATTTACAGAAGCAAATTAACTCAAAAACCTGTATGTTTTAGGAATGTGGGAGGAAACGCACGTGGTCACAGGGAGAGAATGTGCAAACTCTGTACACACATCACCCATAGTCAGGACTTGATGAGGGTCTCTGGCGCTGGAAGACAGCAATTCTACAGCTGCGCCACTGTGTCTAAACGTATAAGATTATTAAGGGGTTGGACACGTTAGAGGCAGGAAACATGTTCCCAATGTTGGGGGAGTCCAGAACAAGGGGCCACAGTTTAAGAATAAGGGGTAGGCCATTTAGAACTGAGATGAGGAAAAACTTTTTCAGTCAGAGAGTTGTGAATCTGTGGAATTCTCTGCCTCAGAAGGCAGTGGAGGCCAATTCTCTGAATGCATTCAAGAGAGAGTTAGATAGAGCTCTTAAGGATAGCGGAGTCAGGAGGTACGGGGAGAAGGCAGGAACGGGGTACTGATTGAGAATGATCAGCCATGATCACATTGAATGGCGGTGCTGGCTGGAAGGGCCGAATGGCCTCCTCCTGCACCTATTGTCTATTGTGTCCCCTCTAGAGTTTAAGGGGCAGACAGGGGAGGTGTGTAAGGTGAGTGGCTGAAAGTAAAGAATGACGGCAGAAGAGTTGTGGGCGTGTGTGTGTGCGCGCGTGCGTGCAGCTGGGCGGTGTGTACATGCAGGTTAAGTGTGGGCACAAGCAGCCACTCTGTCCCTACGGCCATACTAGCCTGAACACACCTGATCCCGTCTGATCTCGGAAGCTAAACAGGCTCAGGCCTGGTCAGTACTTGTGAGGACCTTGTCGAAGGCCTTCTGGAAGTCCAGATATAACACATCGACTGGTTCTCCCTTATCCACTCTACTAGTTACATCCTTGAAAAATTCTATAAGATTCGTCAGACATGATTTGCCTTTCATAAATCCATGCTGACTTTGTCCAATGATTTCACCACTTTCCAAATGTGCTGCTATCTATCCCATCTTTAATAACTGACTCTAGCATTTTCCCCACTACGATGTTAGACTAACTGGTCTGTAATTCCCCGTTTTCTCCCTCCCTCCCTTTTTGAAAAGTGGGGTTACATTAGCTACCCTCCAATCCTCAGGAACTACTCCAGAATCTAAAGTGTTCGGCAAAACAGTTGCCGAGCCTAAACTGGGTCTCACCGGTGTAAATAATAAAGCAACAACAACAACCAAACTACATAAGTTGTAATGTACAACAGCCAACTGAGCTAGCAACCAGCTTGTCTTCGGGAT
>NW_027604427.1:0-3893 GCF_053455715.1 Rhinoraja longicauda
ATCCATACAGTTACCACGCTTTGAGTGGATCCACACACACAAGTGCCCTTTGTCGACGAGCTTGAATCGACAGCATCAATATATGAGGAATGTAATCTCTTTGGATAGCATGCAGAACAAAGTTGTTTGCTGCACCTCGGAACATGTAACAATATTAAATCTAAAACTGAAGCTAAAACCTAAAGCGCCTGTCACCTGCAGTAGCCACAACAACACCAAACCAGCAGGATCTTCCGTCGGTCGTAGAAGCATTGCTTCATCCGTCGTTCGAGCTGTGCACCACGGCACAGCAAGTAATATTTTTGCTTTCTGTTTTCACAGAACGCGAGTTCTCCAATTGCACTTGTCCAGTTCTATGGAGAACAGAATTAGGCAATGTGACCATATTCAGCATGACATTCTATGCAATGAACCATTTTCTGCATTCTGTATCTTCCTCGCTCCATCTACGGACTTTAACTGATTGTAGTTGATGGTGTATCTAAACTGAGCGGAAAGCGTGCAAACCCACGCCTTTCATTGCACCTCGGAACATGTGATGATAATAGACGTGGTCTAACCTCACCTAACCTAATGATCTGACATAAGTAACAACTATGATCAGAGCTGAATATTCGAACTAAGATGACTACTAAGATTTTCCATGAAATACAAACTGTATTGATATACAAAAGAAGGTACTGAGTGGGAGTTAACTACAAATGAACTGTTGGACAAATGCGAAGACATGGTGAGGAGGAAGATCACAGTAAAACACATGATACCGTATCGCGAACCGTATTAATGACCGTGCATGTGCATTACTGGTGTATAGAAAATAGACAATAGGCAATAGGTGCAGGAGTAGGCCATTTGGCCCTTCGAGCCAGCACCGCCATTCAATGTGATCATGGCTGATCATTCTCAATCAGTACCCCGTTCCTGCCTTCTCCCCATACTCCCGACTCCGCTATCCTTAGGAGCTCTATCTAGCTCTCTCTTGAAAGCGTCCAGAGAATTGGCCTCCACTGCCTTCTGAGGGAGAGAATTCCACAGATTTACAACTGTCTGAGTGAAAAACGTTTTCCTCATCTCCATTCCAAATGGCCTACCTCTTATTTTTAAACTGCAGCCCCTGGTTCTGGACTCCCCCAACATTGGGAACATGTTTCCTGCCTCCAGCGAGTCCAATTCCTTAATAATCTTATATGATCGGGGACATGTCTGTCTGGACCGCAAGAAATTGCAGGGAGTTATAAATGGAGGCCAATCCATCACACAGACCAGACGTTCCACCATTGATTCCATGTACACATCACGTTGGCTCGAAAAGAAATCAGCCAACGTAATCAAAGGCTTTTAAAAAAAAATATATATTTTTTAGGTCTCTTCCTCGGGGCGAGGCTCGGCCGCGGGGCCTTACATCGCCCGGTACGGCTCGGCCGCGGGGCCTTCCATCGCCCGGTACGGCTCGGCCGCGGGGCCTTCCATCGCCCGGTGCGGCTCGGCCGCGGGGCCTTCCATCGCCCGGTGCGGCTCGGCCGCGGGACCTTCCATCTCCTTGCGGGGGCTGTGCGGGTCGGTCGCTTCGGTAGGGATCGAGCTGTCTGTCCGTGGTAGGGGCATGGGGGAAGAGAGAGGAAGTTTTTTTGCCTTCCATCACAGTGAGGGGGTGTTTGGGGTCACTGTGATGGATGTTTGTGTTGGGGTTGCGTGTCTTGTGTTTTTTGTTTTTTTGCTCTGTGACTGCTGGCAATTTAATCTCGTTCGGTAAAACGAATGACAATTAAGCTATTCTGTCCTATTCTGTTCAAAGGGGAGAGAGATACAGAGAGGGAGAGGGTAGTGAGAGGGAAAGAGAAAGTAGAGAGGGCGAGAGAGAGAGAGGGGAGCGGGAGAGAGTGGGGGGAGGTTGTATAAAATATTAGTTTAGTTTAATTTATTATTGTAAATGTATTCCTAAAAGAGGAGGGGGAGAGAAAGAGGGGAGGGTGAGGGTGAAGGAAGGGGAGGGAGACAGAGTGGATAACAAATATTAGTTTAATTTATTGTTGATACTAAAACTCTCGTTTGTTTGTTTGTTTGTTCCTGAACTACATCCAAAACTGTACAGGATTGCGCGACAATGTTAGGCCCACCTTGCTCACTGTTATCCCTTTGGTGCAAATGGAAGAAGTTTCATTGAAATTGGTGTTATATTTTTTAATTAATTCTCATTTTATAGTTTAAATCTATCTACTAGGGATGGAGAGTGGAGGGATTGAGGGAGTGGAGGAGGGGGGTGAGAGGGGGAGGTGAGGTGGGTAGAGGGAGAGGGAAGGGGAGGCGAGAGGGGTGGTTGTGATGTGAGAGGAAGGGGAAGGCGAGGGTGCTGCACCAATGCAGGAGAGGTTTGGGCCCAACTTGTTTGTTACATGTTGGAGTGGGAGAGAGAGTATCAAATATTAGTTTGCTTTATTCTTGTAAAATAATTATAATAAATTGGAGGGGGGAGAGGGAGAGAGGGAGAGGGGGTGGAGGAGTACGGGGAGAGAACAAAAAGGCCGTATCCTCCCCGTATCTACGAAACATCCCCTCCTTTATCCAGAGTCCACATGATGGTCAACATCTACAATGGATTGGTGGTGGTGTTTTGGAACAGAACGAGGGTGGGGGGGAGAGGGGAGGGAGAGGGGAAGTCAGAGGGGAGAGAGAGAGATAGAGGGAGGAAGAGAGGGGTGTGAGGGAGAGAGAGAGATGGGAGAGAGAAAGGGGAGAGAGAAAGTGGAGAGTGAGTATGGGAAAGAGAGGGGGAGAGGGCGGATCAAATATTAGTTTAATTTATTATTGTAAGTGTATCATAAAGTGAGGGGGGAGAGTGGGGAAAGAAAGAGGGGAGAGAGAGAGAGGGCAGAGAAGGGGAGTGAGATGAGAATGAGAGAGGGAGTAGAGGGGCGAGAGACGGGGGAGAGAGTGGAGGGGGAGAGATTCGGGGTAGAAAGAGGTGCGAGAGAGAGGAGGGGAGACAGGGGATAAGGAGGGAGTGAGAAGGGGTGAGGACAGAGACAGAGATGGAGAAAGGGGAGAGAGAGGGAGAGCGAGAGGATGGGGGATGATAGTGAAGGGGGGGAGAGAATGGGGAGAGAGAAAGATGAAGGAGAGAGAAGTGGGATAGAGTTGGGAGAGAGAGTGGGGGCAATAGACTGGGAGATAGAGAGATAGGAGAGAGAGGAGAGGGAGAGAGGGCAGAGACAGAGAGAGGGAGAGAGAGGGGGAGAGGGGAGGAAGAGAGGAAGAGGGAGAGGGAGAAAGGTCAGTGAGAGAGAGGGAAGAGAGGGCAGAAAGAAAGAGGGAGAGAAAGAGTAGAGGGCGGGAGAGTGGGGATGGAGAGAGGGGAGAGGAAGAGAGAGAAGGGAAGAGGGGAGGGGGTGGTATCAAATATTAGTTTCGTTTAATTTTTTTTGTAAATGTATTCTTGCAAAATGGAGGGAAGAGAGAGAAAGAGGGGGAGAGAAAGAAGGGGACGGGAGAGAGAGTGGGAGTGAAAGAGAGAGATAGGTTTCAGACAGTGGAGAGAAAAAGAGAGATATGGGAGAGAAAGCAAGAGCGAGAGAGAGTGGGGGCGAGAGAGACGGGTAGAGAAGGAGAGACAGAGGGGTGAGTGGGGGAGTGAGATCGGAGAAAGTGGACAGAGAGCATGACAGAGAGGGGGAGAGGGGGGATCAAATATTAGTTTAATTTATTATTGTAAGTGATTATATAAAGTGGTGGGGGAAAGGAAGATGGTGGAGGGAGAGGGGGAGAGAGGGCGGAGAGAGAGGGCAGAGAGAGAGGGGGAGAGATGGAGTGGGGGAGAGAGAGAGGGGAGTTAGAGAGAGAGAGAGAGAGAGAGAGAGAGAGAGAGAGAGAGAGAGAGAGAAAGAGAGAGAGAGAGA
>NW_027604428.1:0-3891 GCF_053455715.1 Rhinoraja longicauda
TCTCTGTCACAGATTTAAAACTAGCCACATTCCCTGTCCTCATGTATCTTTGCAAACAACTCGTCTGTCTGTCTGCGCTGGCTTTTGCAGTACACATTCTCAGAGCCACATGGGGGCAAAATATGATGGGAGGCCATGACTGAAGAAAATGTGGCCAAAGGAATATACTGCAAAAGGCAAGGGATGTTGTTTGCAACGATACCTGACTACAGGGAATGTAGCCGGTTGCAAGCTGTGATCATCCATCGCCTCTATTGTGTACATGGTTGGAGGTGTGAATGTAAAACAAGGGCCGAAGCTGCCTTCATGTCTGGTCACTCCAATGTGATCATTGCTTCTATTGTGTAGCCCTGAGCTCTGGAATAAAGTGGAGATAGTTTTTTAATATATAGTTTTGGAGAGTTTGAGAAAGGGAGGGAGGGAGGGAGGGAGAGGGAGAGAGGGAGGGAGAGAGGGAGAGAGGGAGGGAGGGAGGGAGAGGGAGGGAGGGAGAGGGAGGGAGGGAGAGAGGGAGGGAGAGGGAGGGAGGGAGAGAGAGAGAGAGAGAGGGAGGGAGGGAGAGGGAGGGAGAGGGAGAGAGAGAGAGGGAGGGAGGGAGGGAGGGAGGGAGAGGGAGGGAGGGAGAGAGGGAGGGAGGGAGGGGGAGGGAGAGGGAGGGAGGGAGGGAGGGAGAGGGAGGGAGGGAGGGAGGGAGGGAGGGGGAGGGAGGGAGAGAGGGAGGGGGAGGGAGGGAGGGAGGAGGAGAGGGAGGGGGAGGGAGGGAGGGAGAGAGGGAGGGAGGGAGAGAGAGGGAGAGGGAGGGAGGGAGGGAGAGAGGAGGGAGGGAGAGGGAGGGAGGGAGAGAGGGAGGGAGAGGGAGGGAGGAGAGAGAGAGAGAGAGAGGGAGGGGGAGGGAGAGGGAGGGAGGGAGGGAGAGGGAGGGAGAGAGAGAGAGAGAGAGGGAGGGAGGGAGAGGGAGGGAGAGGGAGAGAGAGAGAGGGAGGGAGGGAGGGAGGGAGGGAGGGAGAGGGAGGGAGGGAGAGGGAGGGAGAGAGGGAGGGAGGGTGGGAGGGGGAGGGAGAGGGAGGGAGGGAGGGAGGGAGGGAGGGAGAGGGAGGGAGGGAGGGAGGGAGGGGGAGGGAGGGAGAGAGGGAGGGGGAGGGAGGGAGGGAGGGAGGGAGAGGGAGGGAGGGGGAGGGAGGGAGGGAGGGAGGGAGGGAGGGAGGGGGGGGAGGGAGGGAGGGAGGGGGAGGGAGGGAGGGAGGGAGGGAGGGAGGGAGGGAGGGAGGGAGGGAGGGAGGGAGGAGGGAGGGAGGGAGGGAGAGGGAGGGAGGGAGGGAGGGAGGGGGGGGAGGGAGGGAGGGGGGGGAGGGAGGGAGGGAGGGAGTGAGGGAGGGAGGGAGGGAGGGGGAGGGAGGGAGAGAGATTCACCCACGTACAAACAAACTCAAAAAGCTACGAGCTTTAATTTGTAGAAACAGAAACATAGACAATAGGTGCAGGAGTAGGCCATTCGGCCCTTCGAGCCTGTACGCACCGCCATTCAATATGATCATGGCTGATCATCCAGCTCAGTATCCTGTACCTGCCTTCTCTCCAGACCCCCTGATCCCTTTAGGCACAAGGGCCACATCTAACTCCCTCTTAATGCACGGCGGGATTTGCTTACTAAAATGGCGGGCCTTAAGGCGTCATCTGATGCCAGGACTAAAAAGGGATCTCTGATTGGCCGCCGCGCCCATGGTCTATTAGCGTCATGTAGTGCTTGGGAGAAAGAACGCCGCTGATTGGTCACCGCGCCACAGCGCAATGCGTCATCTGATCCTAGGGGAGAAAGAGCACCGCTGATTGGCCGCCGCGCCAATGTCTACGGCGTCATCTGTTGCCAGGATTTAAAGCGACCTCTGATTGGCCGCCGCGCCAATGTCTATGGCGTCATCTGTTCCCAGGAGAGGAGCACCTCTGATTGGTCACCGCGCTGCAGCGCAAAAGCGTTAAATGACGCCAGGGGAGAAAGAGTACCTCTGATTGGCCACCGCGCCCACAGGGTATAACGGGATCTCTGATTGGCCACCGCGCCCACAGGGTATAACGGGACCTCTGAGTGGCCGCCGCGCCCACAGGGTATAACGGGACCTCTGAGTGGCCGCCGCGCCCACAGGGTATAACGGGACCTCTGATTGGCCGCCGCGCCCACAGGGTATAACGGGACCTCTGAGTGGCCGCCGCGCCCACAGGGTATAACGGGACCTCTGAGTGGCCGCCGCGCCCACAGGGTATAACGGGACCTCTGAGTGGCCGCCGCGCCCACAGGGTATAACGGGACCTCTGAGTGGCCGCCGCGCCCACAGGGTATAACGGGGCCTCTGAGTGGCCGCCGCGCCCACAGGGTAGAACGGGACCTCTGAGTGGCCGCCGCGCCCACAGGGTATAACGGGACCTCTGAGTGGCCACCGCGCCCACAGGGTATAACGGGACCTCTGAGTGGCCGCCGCGCCCACAGGGTATAACGGGACCTCTGATTGGCCACCGCGCCCACAGGGTATAACGGGACCTCTGATTGGCCACCGCGCCCACAGGGTATAACGGGACCTCTGAGTGGCCGCCGCGCCCACAGGGTATAACGGGACCTCTGAGTGGCCGCCGCGCCCACAGGGTATAACGGGACCTCTGAGTGGCCGCCGCGCCCACAGGGTATAACGGGACCTCTGAGTGGCCGCCGCGCCCACAGGGTATAACGGGACCTCTGAGTGGCCGCCGCGCCCACAGGGTATAACGGGACCTCTGAGTGGCCGCCGCGCCCACAGGGTATAACGGGACCTCTGAGTGGACGCCGCGCCCACAGGGTATAACGGGACCTCTGAGTGGCCGCCGCGCCCACAGGGTATAACGGCGCCTCTGATTGGCCGCCGCGCCCACAGGGTATAACGGGACCTCTGATTGGCCACCGCGCCCACAGGGTATAACGGGACCTCTGAGTGGCCGCCGCGCCGATGCCTTTGTCGTCGTCTGTTGCCAGGGTGGAAAGAGCAACTCTGATTGGCCGCCGCGCACATGCCTTTTTGCGTCTCCTGTTGCCTGGGCAGAACGAGACCGCTGATTGGCCGTCGCGCCACAGCCCACAGCGTCATCTGTTGCCGGGGGGAAATGATTTTTTTGTGTCGGATTCCTAAGTTGAACTGATACAATCTGCATTTTGGAATATGTGGCAACTGGAATAAATATAGAGAGTCAGGGAGAGAGAGAGAGAGAGAGAGAGAGAGAGAGAGAGAGAGAGGCACAGACTGTGTGTGTGTTGAGAGAGAGAGAGCACTTGCCTCTTTTATTGATTATGGGATAAAGAAAAAACAAGAGTTGTGTGTTTTATCCAAAATATTTATTTATGTAGGATTCATAACTTGAACAAATACAATCTGCATTTTGGAATATACAGCAACTTAAATAAATATTTATTTATGTAGGATTCAGAAATTGAACTAATACAATCTGCATTTTGGAATATGTAGCAGCTGGAATAAATATAGGGGAAGAGAGAGAGAGAGAGAGAGAGAGAGGGAGAGAGGGAGGGGGAGGGGAGAGGGAGAGAGAGAGGGAGAGGGAGAGGGAGAGGGAGAGGGAGAGGGGGGACAGTGCTAACATCCATCCATCCATCCACAGAACAGAGGGACAACTGGTATAAACTTGCCTCATTGTCCGGAGTTGCTTCCAAATCAGTAGATACTGGGATCTGAAGGCTACGCTCCAAACCCCCCATTCTGACCACAACTGACAGTGAAAGGCCAGTTTCACTAAAGGAAACCAATGAGAAAGTGTAAAGTGTGATCAAGTGGTTAAGGATGCAAGAAGCAATATCGAACTCAGGTCCGTGCTACATGTTACAAGCGTGTGAAGTTCTCAGGATAGTTTATCGAA
>NW_027604429.1:0-3890 GCF_053455715.1 Rhinoraja longicauda
TTTCTCGCTTGAACTACTTGATAAATAAGCACACAAATAAAGTCTGCGTGTGTGGCAGCTTTCTCTGTACCGCTGTGTAGACAGCCCAGACGGATGAGTTGGTCATTTACTCTCAGACCGACCTTGTTGTCTGGCCTGTGGGTTTGAATTCACATCTACCTGTCGACTGGTCTAAAGTAGTTCACTACAAAATAAACTGCGGATTGAACAGACCCACAGGTAGTGTTCACCGCCTGGAATTAATATTCCCACTGGGCGAAGGGAAGAGCACAGTTACTCAACTCCCCCTTTCTCAGATCTGAAGATACATTTTAACTTTCAGCGTTGTGTATTATTCTTTCAAATGTATGCCGGAGAGAGTTCATTACCATTTCTAACCTGTGTTAATTAAGAAGAAAATAACAAGTTAATGCATCTTCAGCTGCCGTGTTTACCAGCGTGGATCGAGCAGGAAAATAGAGTCAGTTCTCATTAAAGTTTAGATTAATTATGGATATTGAACTTGAGTCGACCCTTTAGAGTCGAACATTTGAATTAAAAAGAAGGGATTCTTTCAGAGGATCTGGGAAAAATGGATCGTTTATTTGAGCCATGACACCAACTAGATAAATGCCGAGCTAGATATTGGAAGATTGTGTTATATATAACTAGATGGTATGTTTGTGCGAATATTGAAATATCTCTAGATAACCAATCATTGTTACTTTTTAATATTTTATTTAGTAAGTGTACCACACTGTCTTATGCATATGCATATATTTATTTATTTATCTATCACCTTTATTTATTTATTCATTTTTGATGTTTTTCTTATTTTATTTTATTTATGTCGATGATGTACTGTTTTGTATATATCTCTGTGAAAAATCAATAAAATCTGATTGAAAAAAAGAAAGGATCCTTTATTTTACATCGTATCAAATGTAAAACATCGGGGTCAGATTTAATGTGATCATGTCACTGCTTATCCAGACCCATCACTGACCACACTGATAATGTCACTGCTTATCCAGACACATCACTGACCACACTGATAATGTCACTGCTTATCCACACCCATCACTGACCACACTGATAATGTCACTGCTTATCCAGACCCATCACGGACCACACTGATAATGTCACTGCTTATCCAGACCCATCACTGACCACACTTATAATGTCACTGCTTATCCAGAGAGAGAGAGCGAGGAATGTGGGAGAAAGAGGGGAGGAGTGTGGACGGAAAGGGAGGTGTGTGGGAGGTGAAAGGGGAGGAGTGGAAAGGAGGAGGATTGTGGGGAGAGAGCGGAGCGATGGGGAGAGGTGGAGGGGAGGGAGCAATGTGACGGGGAGAGAAGAAGTGGGCAAATATTGAGCGACGTGGGGAGAGCAGGAGGGGAGAAATGGGGGGGGAGGTCACTGCTTATCCAGACACATCATTGACCACGCTGATAATGTCACTGCTTATCCAGACCCATCACTGACCACACTGATAATGTCACTGCTTATCCAGACCCATCACTGACCACACTGATGATGTCACTGCTTATCCAGACCCATCACTGACCACAATGATAATGTCACTGCTTATCCGGAGAGAGAGAGAGAGAGAGAGAGAGAGTGAGGATTGTGGAGAGGAAGAGGGAAGGAGTGTGGAGAGTAAGGGAGGTGAGTGGGGAGAGAGGAAGGTGTGTGGGGAGAGAAAGGGGAGGAGTGGTGAGAAAGGAGGAGGGGTGTGGGAATGGAGGATGGGAAGAGAGGGGGTGTGGGGAGAGGAATTCAATACTGTGGGAAGAGAGAGAAGATAGGATGAATGTGGAGAGCGAGGGGGAGTGTGGTGGGAGAGAGGGGGAGTGTGGGTTAAATGACGGGGAGGAGTGTGGGGAAAGAGGTTTTAGGGGAGGGGAGGGAGGAGTGTGAGAGAGAGGGAGGAAGGATGGTATGGAAAGAGTGGAAGGATGGGGACAGGGAGGAGGGGAGAGAGAGGGATATGAGTGACTGGAGGGTGGTGGAGTATTGGGAGAGATAGAGGGGGTGTGGGGAGAGAGAGGGGGATGAGTATGGGCAGAGAGGGGGGTGTGCGTGGGGAGAGAGATGGGGAGGAATGTGGGGAGAGAGCGAGGGGGAGGAGTGTGGGGAGACAGAGGGGGAGGAGTAGTGAGTGTGTGGGGAGAAAGACGGAGTGTGGGGATGGAGAGTGAGAGGAGAGTGGGGAGAGAGGAGGTGCGGAGAGAGAGGGGGAGCAGTGTGGGGAGAGAGATTAGAGGAGTGTGGCAGGACAGAGAGGAGTGTGGGGAGATAGTGGGGAGGAGTGTGGAGAGAGGGGATGAGGTGGGAAGTCAGAGGGTCGGAAAATTGGTGAGCAAGAGGGGGATTAGTATGTGGGAGAGTGAATGGGCGGAGGGGGAGGGGGAGGGAGGGAGGCAGAGAGAGTGAGGAGTGTTGGGGAGAGGCATTATGTGTTACTCTATCACTTGTATGCCGGAGAAAGTTATTTACTCATTTTAACCACTGCCTATTAAAATGAAAATAACAAATAAATATGTCTGCACCTGCCAATGCGGATAGAACAGGAAGATGCAGTGAGAGCTCATTGGAGATTAGATTAATTACTGATAATGTCACTGCTTATCCAGACCTATCACTGACCACACTGATAATGTCACTGCTTATCCAGACCCATCACTGACCGCACTGATAATGTCACTGCTTATCCAGACCTACCACTGACCACACTGATAACGTCACTGCTTATCCAGACCCATCACTGACCACACTGATAATGTCACTGCTTATCCAGACCCATCACTGACCACACTGATAATGTCACTGCTTATCCAGACCCATCACTGACCACACTGATAATGTCACTGCTTATCCAGACCCATCACTGACCACACTGATAATGTCACTGCTTATCCAGACCCATCACTGACCACACTGATAATGTCACTGCTTATCCAGACCCATCACTGACCACACTGATAATGTCACTGCTTATCCAGACCCATCACTGACCACACTGATAATGTCACTGCTTATCCAGACCCATCACTGACCACACTGATAATGTCACTGCTTATCCGGACCTATCACTGACCACACTGATAATGTCACTGCTTATCCAGACCCATCACTGACCACACTGACGTCACACACAGGTATGTTCTTTGTATCATCCATTCCAAGGACATCTCACATACTGTAACAACCAGTTACTCAGTTCCATCGCATGCTGCTCAAATATATTTTCACCACCTTTGACAACATTTGCCCCGTCCTGATTGGTACGGACACCTCTGAACTCACTGGTGGTTTCACTTCCCATCTGCGTATGATTCTGAACACACTTACACTACAAATGATCACACAAATACAGAAAAAGCAAGACTTAACTGCTCTTCCAAGTTCCAGTGCTCTCCTCAGTTGTACTTCAAATATCTGCAAGGCCTTTTTATGTAGTTCTGGTCACAATATTATAGATATGATGTCCTGTTGCCAGAGACAGTGCGGAACAGATTCACCAGGATGTTATCTGGAATGGACAGCGTTAGTTTGAAGACATAATCAATTTACTGGGCTTGGTTTTCTTGGAGCGCAGGAGGATGAGGGGTAATCTCATAGACGTGTTTTAGAGCATGAAAGGAATAGATCGGGTAGATGCTCAGCTTCTCCTGCCCTGAGTAGGAGAATCGAGGTCCAGAGGACATACGTTTAAGTTGAAGGGAAAATGATTGAATAGGAATCTGAGGGGTAACCTTTTCACACAATGGGTGGTGGATGTATGGAACAAACTGCCTGAGGAGGTATTTGAGGCAGGGGCTATCCCAATATTTGTGAAACAGTTAGACAGGTTGGGTACATGAATAGGACAGGTTTGGTGGGATATGGACCAAATGCAGACAGGT
>NW_027604430.1:0-3880 GCF_053455715.1 Rhinoraja longicauda
GGACATTGTCGATGGTTGTCAGGGGTTCCCGTGTGAAGTAGCGGGGAACGTTTTTCAGACACAGCAGAACGCCGGCTGTTGCGAGAACCGCAGCCGCAGTTTTCCCGGTGCAATATTTAGTTTTCAGCTTCTGGCAACAAATGGCGACAAAGCGATCAAAGGTGAAAGTGACGGTGAACCAGACAGAACAGTCTGTAGCTGAATACCTCAGTACATAGTTAACACTGCACACAGGGGTGATGGACAGGAAACTCCAATAAAAGTAATGGTATCGGATCCGATACAAAATGACCTCGGTGATCAGGGTGAGTAGATCGGCCGCTGCCATGGCCACCAGGTAGCGAGTGGTGCAGGTGGAGAGGCCGCACTTTCCCCGGGACAGGATCACAATCGCCACTAAATTCACTGCGGAAAGAGAAGGGGAGCGGACACTGGGCATTAATGAACACGGTCTCCGGGGCTGGACACCGGCTCCACTTTCAGCTGGAGATCAGGAGTGTTGGAGTCGGTGCGCGGCTGCAGGTTTAACAATGTCAGACCCGGCTCCGACTGTGCCCGACCTGCCTGCTTCAGGGGAGAGGAGATAAGGCGACGGGCGGGGTAAAGGGAGGGGAGGGAACGAGCAGCCGCCCGCTACAATAGGCGGAATGGTCCTGTCTACAGTTAACCCTGCTCGCAGTCTCTGATGGGGCCGGTTTCACAGACTTAACCGTGACCGGCCGCGTTTAACCAGGGCTCTGGGAACTCGGCATCTGATGGGGACGAGGAGGGTTCCAGAGGGATGGCAGGGACAACTTAGGATCCGGCAGCAGAGTGGCTCCGTTAATGGATTCATTCCTCAGTTCGGTAACAACACACGCCGGTAGATCCGCGGCCACTGGTTCAGGAGATCGATCCAATTATTGACCAACAGGAGGTGGAATCCGACTGTGACAGACTCCACAGTGAGACGTGTCCACACGAGCGGGTGTTCACTCTGATCAATAACTCAGACACAGTGAACTTCACAATGTAAACCCCTTCCCAGTCACACCGTCCCGGAGAGCTGCCTGTCCCGAGCACTGGGACAACTCTGTGCAAGGTCCCACTGAAGGCAAGAACAACATTCTAGTGGGTCCCGGCAGTGGGAGAAAGAGAGGGTTAGTTTCGGCTGTCTGAAAATGAGAAAAATCACAGCGTTAATTCAAAGATATTTCATTTAGAGGATTGATATACTTCACATATTCTTGTACAACAATCATCAGTTAGGAATATTGTAACACGATCAGAATCATGTCAACACCGGTTAACAGACGGAGTTATAAATCTTGAATCGTTCTGCTCACTTACCAGGGACTCCAACGGCAGCAATGATCACGTACAAGATTTTCTCCACGGCGTAATATTCGTACAGCTTTTCCCACATGTTCTCTGCCCAGCGACGTGTCCCCGTGAACTGCCGGTAATCTCTCGGAATGAAATGCCGGGGCAGAACATTCCCGGAGATTTTATACCATTTTCCGTCTCCACCGGGACAGTGAAGTTTCAACAGATTGAAAAAAATAGAGATTTTGAAATGACTCGCAAACAGATGACATCAGCCAAGTGAAATCCCTGCTGAGACAGGTCGTGATTTATTCAGGGAATTGATTGAGAAATTCCGAAGACTGGGAATTGTGGCGATACTGAGGGATGGAAATTGGGAGCGGCATTGTTCCAGCAAAGGGGATATTGTTTCAAACTCCATCGGATCCATCTCTCCACCACATGTTGTTTATCTGATTTCCTTTACTCAGCAAGGCAATCCCAAATTCAAGGGACCGTCGCAAGGCTTCTGGTGCCCAGTTTAAAGGTGGACTGGACAGCCTTTGTCCACAGCGTGATGTATTAGTTCAACAGATCGAATCAGACTAAAATGGCCCGTCCACTCTGTTTTAACACTCAATGTGATCGCGGCTTAACTGATTGTAACCTCAACCCCACACTCCCGGCGACCCCTAGCAAGCATTTAGTCCTTGCTTGCCTCGAATAGATCTGGCTTTGCCTTGGGACAACAACATTCTCTACCTTCATCACCTCTGAGGAGGAACGACCCAAAGACTCACGACACTCAGTGAACAGAACCATTGCCGCCTCAGAATTGTCTTAAAAGTAGAACAAACTGCGAATGATGCATCATCTCTCCCTCCTCTCTATCTCTCCCTCCATCTTTACTGCTGTTCTCTCTCTGAACTGTTACTCTTTCCCCTACACTCTCTATTCTCCCTCTCTGTGCCGCCCGCTCTCTGCCAACCTCTCTCCCCTCCCCTCCCACTCTTACTGCATCCCCCCTCCTTCTCCCTGTATCCCTCTAATGCTTCCCTCTCCCCTTTTGCCAACCCACTCGCTCTGAACTCCCATCTATCCTCATTTTTCCCACTCTCCCTTTGATCGTTCACTCTCCCTCCACCTCTTCATTCGTCTTCTCCCCTATCTCTCCCTTTTATCTTTGTACGACCTATTTCTCTATCCATTTCCTCACCTCTCCATCACTTGCCATCACTTCTCTTTCCAAAGCCTTTCTTGGCAAGTGCAGTTAAAACGGTCAGCCACCATGGGATGTAACAGCTGTCCCTAAACCCCCTCCCTCACGCTCGAGAAGCCCTTCCAGGTGAGACAGATGTTCACCTGCACCTCCTCTAATCTCATCTACTGCATGTGGTGTTCCAGGTATGGCCTCCTTTACATCGGCGTGGTGAAATGGAGACTCGGCGACCGTTTTGTCGAACACTCACCCTCGTTCTGCTAAGGCTTGCCGTATCTCCCCGTTGCAAGCCATTGTAACTCCCCCTCGCACACTGACCTTTCTGTCCTGGGCCTCCACCAGTGCCAGAGAGGTTACATTAAAACAGAAAGAACGCCACTTCATAGTCCGCTTGGGAACCTTGCAACCTAATGGTATGAACATTAGCAAATGCCAGGTAACAAACGTGCAACTTCCCGCTCTTCCCTCGCTCTATCTCTTCCTTCACGCGGACTCGCACTTGTTAATCCCCTCCACCTCCATCTTCAACCGATATTCCCTCCTCTCTCTTTATAATTCCAACCTGCTCAATCCTTATCTCGCAACTTTTATCTTTTAACCTCTGGTCTCAACCACCTAACTATTAAAACGGTATTCACCCACTCATCATTCAACTCGCTTTGTCCTGCTGTTCCAGCCTTCTCCAGCTTCACACCACAATCAGTCTGAAGAAGGGTCTCGAACCGAACTTCACCCATCCATGTCCTTGGCAGGCTTAGCCAGTTCAGCGTGCCCTCTACAACTCTCACCAACTTCGACAGATGCACCATAGAAAGTATTTTATCAAGATGCATCACAGCTTGGTTTGGGAACAGCTCCATACAAGAACGCCAGAAATTGCTGCGAATTGTCCAGACCATCGCACAAACCAACCTCCCATATATTGACTCAATTTATAAACCACGCTTCCTCGGCAAGGCCAGCAGCATAATCAAGGACGAGTCGCACCATTGCCACTCCCGCTTCTCCTCTGTCCCATCAGGCAAAATGCACAGAAGTGTGAAAATGCACACCTCCAGTTTCAGGGACAGTGTCTTCCCAGCTGTTATCAGGCAACGGAATCATCCCACCACAACCAGAAAGCAGTGCTGAACTACTATCTACCTCTTTGTTGATCCTCGGACTATCCTCGATCGGATTTTGCAGGCTTTACCTCGCACTGGACGTTATCCCCTTATCGTGTATCTATACTCTGTAAATGGCTCGACTGTAATGAAGTATTTTGTTTCCACTGACTGGGTAGCATGCAACAAAAGCTTTTCACGGTACCTCGGTACACGTGACAATAAACTGCACTGAACTGACATACTCGACTAGATTTCTCCAGAGGTGTAGCCT
>NW_027604431.1:0-3865 GCF_053455715.1 Rhinoraja longicauda
TAGATCACAAGGACAGCGTGATATTTCTGAAGGTGAGGGGTTACACTACAGTTTGGCGAAGTGAAAGTGTACATTCCGAAAAATGGTGGGTTAAACTTCTGAAATAAACGCCGCATTTACCAGTAGTTCAGAACTGGGTCAATGTTCCGTCTGTTCCAACTACTCACCACATCCGACAACAATGCCCCAAATTCCAGGAATCCTCATGTATTCATCCCACTTCAACTTAAATGTATCTGCAATATTGACTTCAGGCCATCCTGTGAATTCCACGTTCTCTTTACTGCATTTGGGATTTTTGTAGCAATTTGGCGATATACCCGCTGATGGGATCATGACGATCCATCTCAGTTTATTGACATTTGTGTTTTATTTATTTCAGGAGGTAGCTCGTCGCAAGACGAGGTAGGACGTGCTTTTGACTGAAACAATGTACGTTTAAAAAAACCAGCTCAAATGCTCAGTTTATAACCAGCTATTAAATATTTGCAGGTTTAGTGATGAAGCCAAACCAATGTTGGTCGTAGATGACGCTTTGCCGATTGAAACGTTTGATCGAACCTTTTTCTACAACATGGCATTGAGAGAAACATCTGATATCATCAAGCGAGGTAAAACTGATACCTCTTAACACCTCTTTTCTGAAGAAAACTGCGTTCTCCAGAATTGATATCCACGCATGAAAATGTTTTGATGATCCAGCCGAGATCATGTTGCAAACTTTGACAGACTTCCTCGCAACCCATAACATTTCCCAGTCTCCACAAACGTACTATACACACCTCCTACATTCACATCCAAGCCACGAAAATATGAAATAAACAGCAAAGGTTGCAGCATCGATCTGTGATACACGCCACCAGTAACAGACCTCCAGGCAGAAGAATCATCCTTCTACCGCTACCTTCCACCTCCAACCACCAAGCCAATTATGGGTCCATTTTACCAATTCGTCTTGGGTCCCACCTGCCTTCGCTTTCTGGACCAGCCTTACATGCGGAACATTGTCAAGTCCCTCAGTGAAGTTCATATATTGGTTTACAATGAGATCAGTGTGTTAGTTGTACACACCCATCAAATCCACCCGTGAATCCGCTCTCTTTCAACGACCCCACAAGCACGTCTCCACCCATTCTGTCCAACACCCGATCATTCAATCTCTGCTTCCTTCCATGTTCCAAGCCACCCCTCCCTCTCTCTCTCACCCTCCACTCATAGAAACAGGGGCAGGTCATCTGGCCCCTCGTGTCTGCCCCCTTTCACTGTGATCATGACGACCCCACCACGCACCACTACCTCCTCTTTAACAACCTCAAATTACCGCTAACCTCAATATCCTCTTGCTCCGATCTGCCTCCATATGTGAGTAGCCTCCCCCCCTCCCTTCGTTTCTCCTTCACCACCGCAATCTCCCAATCCTCCTCACTCTCCGCACCCGTCCTCCCCGTCCACCCTCCCCCACCTCACGAAATTCCCCTCTCCATCCCTGGATTAAAAACTCCGGGGGAGATGTCTGTTGTCCCCACGATGTGGTCGTGGGTGAAACCCCGGGCAGGGTTCCAGTTGTCCGCCCGCCTGTTGCCCGAGGCCGAGCGGCCTCTCCCCCGGTCCCGGGGCCGCGCTGCCCGAGTCTCCCCCCCCCCCCCCTCCCGGGGACTCTCTGATTCTCTGCTTCTCCCCCCAGTCTCCGTCACCCTGGATATGGAAACAGCGCATGCGCGGCTCGAGGTGTCTGAGGATCGGAAGAGGGTGAGACTGACCGGGACCCGGAGGAGTCTCCCTGACACCGGGAAGAGGTTTACAGGCAGTGCGTGTGTGCTGGGATCGGAGGGGTTCACATCGGGGAGACATTACTGGGAGGTGAAGGTGGCGGGGAGTGAGGACTGGAGTCTGGGAGTCGCCGCAGAGTCTGTGGAGAGGAAGGGAGAGGTCCCACTGACCCCGGAGACTGGAGTCTGGAGCATCGAGTGGCTGGATGACGAGTTTGTTGCATTCACCTCCCCTCCATCCCCTCTCCCCGCCCGTCCCATCCCCGGGAGGGTGGGAGTTTATCTCAGTTACGAGTCCGGGACAGTTTCATTTTACGACGCGGCCACCAAGTCCCATCTCCACACCTTCACTGGGAATAAATTCACGGGGAAACTTTATCCTTTCTTCTGGCCTTGGGATGTAAACTGGCTGAGAATCTGCTCCGGTTCCGCTCCGGGTGTGTAAAAGGGTCGGGTCCCGGGACCGGCGCCAGGAGCGGGGCTCAGGGGCAGAAACCCGGTGGACAACAGGTCGGCGCTGAACGGCTCCCATTTAATCCCCAAACTGCAACATGACCTCCCAACTTCCGTCCTCAATGCTCTGACTGATGAAGGCCAATGTGGCAAAAGCCTTTTTGACCGCCTTATCCACCTGCGACTCGACCTTCAAGGAACCGTGCCCCTGAACTCCTAGATCCCTCTGCTCTACAACACTCCCCAGAGGACTACCGTTCACCGTGTGGGTCCTGCCCTTGTTCCACGTCACAAAATGCAACACCTCATTACAACATCGCGGGATCCAGTCTGCGACCCGCCGGCGCGCACATCACCCGCTGTGGCTCCGCTCACGTTTGTAACTCTTCACCTTGACCTTTAATAAAGTCTTTAAAAAAATAACCCGCGTTTGAGTTCTCTCCGCGTCCCCGCGTCACGGTACAGAGATCTCTTCAAACAGCAGACGCGAGGATCCGTGGATACTGGGTTTACAAAAGGAAAAAGACACACAGAGTGCTGGAGTAACTCAGCGGGTCAGGCAGCATCTGTGGAGAACACGGATAGGTGACGTTTCACAGAGTGCTGGAATAACTCAGCGGGTCAGGCAGCATCTGTGGAGAACATGCTGAAGGAGGTGGCTCTAGAAATTGTGGACGCATTAGTGATTATTTTCCAATGTTCTATAGATCCTGTGGATTGGAGGGTAGCTAATGTTATCCCACTTTTCAAGAAAGGAGGGAGAGAGAAAACGGGAAATTATAGACCAGTTAGTCTGACATCAGTGGTGGGGAAGATGCTGGAGTCAATTATAAAAGACGAAATTGCAGAGCGTTTGGATCGCAGTAACAGGATCGTTCCGAGTCAGCGTGGATTTACGAAGGGGAAATCGTGCTTGGCTAATCTACTGCATTTTTTTCTACGTGTGTTTGTTTGTTTGTGCTTATGTGTGTTTGGGGGAGGGGACGGTGCGGAGGGAGGGAGTGTGTCAATGTTAACTCTCTCTCTCTCTCTCTCGTTCTCTCTCTCTCCCCATGTACAGGGATTCTCTCCCCCTCGCTGTGGACTGATCTCTACCCCGGGCAAGACTGCCCCCCCTTCCCCTCGTACAGACCCGCCCCACCTACCCTTCCCTTTCTCCCCCTCCCTCTCTCTCCCCCCCGCTCTCTCCCCCCTCTCTCTCTCCCTCTCCCCCTCTCTTTCTCCCCCCTCTCTCTCCCCTCCCTCTCTCCCCCTCTCTTCCCCTCCCCCTCTCTCTCTCTCCCCTCTCCCTCCCCCCCTCTCTCTCTCTCTCTCCCCCCCTCTCTCAATCACTACAGATTTGTAAAAGAACAACTGTGTAAAATGTGCGGTGGGGGGGGGGGGGGGGGGGGGGAATAGAGGGGAGGGTGGGGGTGGGGGGCAAAAATGTGGGGGTCCTCCCTTCATAAGTGAACCCTGAGATCCTCTGTTGATGTTTTCAGTGCAGAGAGAGGGGCGATACCGCAGCGGTAATTTGGGGGTCAATTGGTTTAAAGGTGTTAGTGTTGAAGGAGAGGTGGGGGGGAAGATTGAATCCCCTCCCCCTCACCCCTCCTCCCCTCACTCCCACTCACCCCCCACACCCCCCTCACCCTCACCTTAAT
>NW_027604432.1:0-3851 GCF_053455715.1 Rhinoraja longicauda
CCAACATGTCAGCATGTGCAACACATGCCAACCAGTGCCAACACACGCCAATGCGTGCCAACACACGCCAACACCCGTCAACACTCGTCAATGTGTGCCAACACACACCAACATATGTCAGCGTGTGCAACACATGCCAACCAATACCAACACACGCCAATGTGTGCCAACACACACCAACATATGTCAGTGTGTGCAACACATGCCAACCAATACCAACACACGCCAATGTGTGCCAACACACGCCAACACACGTCAACACTCGTCAATGTGTGCCAACACACCCCAGCATATGACAGCGTGTGCAACACATGACAACCAATGCCAACACACACCAACGTGTGCCAACACACGTCAACACTCGTCAATGTGCGCCAACACACGCCAACATATGTCAGCGTGTGCAACACACGCCAACCAATACCAACACACGCCAACCAATACCAACCAATGCAACACATGCCAATGTGTGCCAACACATGCCAACATATGTGTGCCAACATGTGGACCAGACTCCTTCACCGTGGCTAGGGTGGAGATTTGACCCTTCCCTGACTTCCTTAACCCTTCACCCCATGCCTGACCCTTGACCTGATCCCTGACCCCATCCTTGGCCCAATGCCCAAATCTTTACCTGATTCCCTGACCTCTGACCCCAACCCTGACCTCCCTAACCCTTGACCTAATTCCCAACATTTCAACTGATTCCTGACCCCTAACCTTTGACCTGAACCCTGACCACTAACCCTTGACCTGATATCTGACCCCAACCCTGACCTCCCTAACCCTTGACCTAACGTCTGACCAGTAGCCTGATCCTAACCTGACCCCTAAACCCTGACCCTAACCGAATGATCGACCCTTGACCTAATCCAGGCCTCTTGACCTCATCCCCGACACTTGACCTGACCCTTAACCTAATCCAGGCATCTTGACCCCATCGGCCAGCCCCTCCTTGACCTGATCGCCCATCTTTCGACCCGTGACCCCATCTGTTCCTTGACCTGACCTTTGACTTGATCCTTGACTGATCATGACCTCTGACCTTTGTCTGACCACGACCCTTTACCTCTGACCCTTGGCTGAACACGACCCTCGAACTCCGACCCTCTGTCAGACGAGCCCCGTGAGCCTCACCTCTGACCTTTAACCCAACCCTTGACCTTCCCAATCCCTGATCGGACCAATGCCCTGACCCTGGGCCTGACCCCCACAACCCCCCACCCTCACCCCCCACCCCAACCCCACCCCCAACCCCCACCCCCAACCCCACCCTCACCACCCACCTCCACCGCCCCCACCAACCAACCCCCCACCCTCACCCCCCACCCTCCCAACCCCCACCCCCCCTGAACCCCCTACCCCCACCCTCACCCCCCCCACCCTCACCCCAACCCCCACCCTCACCTCCACCCTCACCCCAACCCCACCCCCACCCTTACCACCACCACCCCTCACCCCACCTCCACCCCCACGGAGAGAGAGAGACACACACACACACAAACAGCCAGAGAGAGAGAATGAAAGAGAGGAGAGAGAGAGAGGACGCACTGCAAATGGAGGCGTGAGGCCGGATTTATGGACCCCCACACAGTGCTGGAGTAACTCAGCGGGTCAGGCAGCATCTGTGGAGAAGGTGGACAGGTACAAAGTGCTGGAGTAACTCAGCGGGTCAGGCAGCATCTGTGGAGAACGTGGACAGGTACAAAGTGCTGGAGTAACTCAGCGGGTCGGGCAGCATCTGTGGAGAACGTGGACAGGTACAAAGTGCTGGAGTAACTCAGCGGGTCGGGCAGCATCTGTGGAGAAGGTGGACAGGTACAAAGTGCTGGAGTAACTCAGCGGGTCAGGCAGCATCTCTGGAGAGAAGGAATGGGCGATGTTTCGGGTCGAGACCCTTCTTTTACAGATCGCACAGCTCAGTTCTCTCGAACCCAGCCTGGGATAAACTGGGACATGGAAATACATGCCAGAATATTCCCTCCCTCCCTCCCTCTCTCCCTCCCTCCCTCTCTCCCTTCCCACCCACCTTTCCTACTTTTTGCTACTTTCTATGTATAGTTACCATAAAAAATAATGGGAACATCAAAAATAACTGTTGATACGTGAGGTGGAATAAAATAACTTCAACGTATGTTCCTGCCTCTTTGATGCCCGCGTTTTGTGTTCATCTCAACCATTTTTCATTATTATCAGTCTCAAAGTGAGTGGTGTAACCTGGTACAAAGATCTGTGGCTGTTTTCCTCCCCTCTCTCTCTTCCCCCTCCCGTAACCCTTGACGAGATTTAATCAGATTAATAGTGGTCGCAGGCTACCCTGCAGTTAGCCAACGTCAATCTACCCAACAGTCTTTAGACACAAAGTGCTGGAGTAACTCAGCGGGTCAGGCAGCATCTGTGGAGAACGTGGACAGGTACAAAGTGCTGGAGTAACTCAGCGGGTCAGGCAGCATCTGTGGAGAAGGTGGACAGGTACAAAGTGCTGGAGTAACTCAGCGGGTCAGGCAGCATCTCTGTGGAGAAGGTGGACAGGTACAAAGTGCTGGAGTAACTCAGCGGGTTAGGCAGCATCTGTGAGAAGGTGGACAGGTACAAAGTGCTGGAGTAACTCAGCGGGTCAGGCAGCATCTCTGTGGAGAAGGTGGACAGGTACAAAGTGCTGGAGTAACTCAGCGGGTCAGGCAGCATCTGTGGAGAAGGTGGACAGGTACAAAGTGCTGGAGTAACTCAGCGGGTCAGGCAGCATCTCTGGAGAAGGTGGACAGGTACAAAGTGCTGGAGTAACTCAGCGGGTCAGGCAGCATCTCTGTGAGAAGGTGGACAGGTACAAAGTGCTGGAGTAACTCAGCGGGTCAGGCAGCATCTGTGGAGAAACGAAATGGGTGACGTTTTGAGCCAAGACCCTTCTTCAGGCTGATGTCAGGGGGGAGGGAGATACAGAGATGAGGAAGATGAGGCGTGAAAACGGACAAAGGTCAAGGAAAACCAGATCAAGGAAAAAGTAGAACAGATCATTGTTGGCTGTGAGAAGGTTAGAACAAATCAGAGATAACAAAATGTAGTCGGGGACAGTCAGACTAGTGGGAGAACTGAGAAGGTCCGCCTGGACCTACCTGATCTCCCGGTGGCTCAGCAATTCAACTCCCCCTCCCACTCCCACACTGACCTCTCTGTCCTGGGCCTCCTCCACTGTCAGAGTGAGGCCCAGCGCAAATTGGAGGAACAGCACCTGATATTTCGCTTGGGCAGCTCACACCCCAGCGGTATGGACACTGACTTCTCTAATACATTAATACTGTTACCTGGGGAATGTACATTAATACTATTTCCAGTGGGATGAACATTAGTACATTTCCACCCGCAAATGTACATAAATACTGCTTGCCGTGAGAGTATTGATACTATTGCTAAGGGTGTGAATTAATACTGTCACCTGTTTTTTTTTTAACATAAATACTTTTACCTGAGGCTGTGTATTAATATTATTACTTGGCGATGTGTACATCAATACCATAATCCATAAATGTACATTATTACTGTCAGCTATGGGTGTACATTGATATTGTTACCTGGGGTTTGTACATTAATACTATTACTTGGGGGTTCTACATTAATACTGTGTGCTAATTTTGTTACTCTGTGGTATGTATATTAATACCTGTTACTTGGGTAATTTACATTAATACAGCTAGCCGTGGGTATAAACTAATACTGTTTCCTCGGATTTGTATATTAATACATAGAAACATATAAAATAGGTGCAGGAAGAGGCCATTCGGCCCTTCGAGCCTGTACGCACCGCCATTCATTGTGATCATGGCTGATCATCCTCAATTAGTAACCCGTGCCTG
>NW_027604433.1:0-3834 GCF_053455715.1 Rhinoraja longicauda
CCCCCAAAAGAGAATCTTAAACCTTTGTAAATAGATGATCCATCCGAGTACCCTCTAGACCCAGAGACCCCCCACCCCATCACACCTGGAACACACCTAGCTCCCCCAGAAAAGACGGACAATTGAAGGGAGTGATAGGACCCTTACACACTCACAACACGATACCCACTCCCACCTCAGCCCACCTCAGAGACACCCCCCCCCCCCCCACCACTCAACGGCCACTAGCTCCACACAGACCAGGTGCAGGTTTGCAAAGCCCACTCACTCACAACAAAGACTTGCAGAACATGATAAAGACAGGAGGCCAGAGGAATGCTGAAAACATTAACAGCAGATAAAACAGCAGGAGGCCAGGAACACAAACAATCAAACAAACACAAAGAATAGGGATGACATCAACAGTCCCAACCAAAGTGACCAGTCCCAAGTCAGCAGATGGGAAGGACAAACCCAGAAGGAGAGGGATTTTCAACCCACCCTTTAAAACTCCCCACCGACCAGTAGTAGTTATTGATTGTTCCCTGATGAAGCTACAGCAAGAGCGAAACTGGAGTCTTGTTACCCAGTCACCGGTCCGAGGACTCAGCACATGGGAGGAGTAAATCCAGAAAGGTAGGGACATCAACCTACCCTTTAAAACCCCTTATCGGCTAGAAGTTGAGTAGAGCTGCGAGTTGAGCTGCAAGATTAAAACAGGATTAAAACACACACTAATGCTACCCCACACACACTAATACTACCCCACACACACTAACACTACACCACACACACTAATACTACCCCACACACACTAATACTACCCCACACACACTAACACTACACCACACACACTAATACTACCCCACACACACACACCCCACACTAATGCTATCCCACACACACACACCCCACACTAATGCTATCCCACACACACACACCCCACACTAATGCTACCCCACACACACTAATACTACCCCACACACACTAACACTACACCACACACACTAACACTACCCCACACACACACACCCCACACTAATGCTATCCCACACACACACACCCCACACTAATGCTATCCCACACACACTAATACTACCCCACACACACTAATACTACCCCACACACACTAATACTATCCCACACACACTAATACTATCCCACACACACTAATACTACCCCACACACACTAATACTACCCCACACACTAATACTATCCCACACACACTCCCCACACACACTAATACTATCCCACACACACACACTAATATTACCATACACACACTAATACTACCCCACTCACACTAATACAACCCCACACACACTAATACTACCCCACACACACTAATACTATCCCACACACACTAATACTATCCCACACACACTAATACTACCCCACACACACTAATACTACCCCACACACTAATACTATCCCACACACACTCCCCACACACACTAATACTATCCCACACACACACACTAATATTACCATACACACACTAATACTACCCCACTCACACTAATACAACCCCACACACACTAATACTATCCCATACACACAAATACTACCCCACACACACTAATACTACCCCACACACACTAATACTACCAAAACATATACTAACACTACCCCGCACACACTAATACTACCCCAAACTCACTAATACTACACCACACACACTAATACTATCCCACACACACTAACACTACCCCACACACATTAATACCACCCCACACACACACTAATACTACCCCACACACACTAATACTACCCCCCACACACTAATACTATCCCACACACACACACACACTAATACTACCCCACACACACTAATACTACCCCACACACACTAATATTATCCCACACACACTAATACTACCCCACACACACTAATACTACCCCACACACTAATACTATCCCACACACACTCCCCACACACACTAATACTATCCCACACACACACACACTAATATTACCATACACACACTAATACTACCCCACTCACACTAATACTACCCCACACACACTAATACTATCCCACACACACAAATACTACCCCACACACACTAATACTACCCCACACACACTAATACTACCAAAACATACACTAACACTACCCCGCACACACTAATACTACCCCAAACTCACTAATACTACACCACACACACTAATACTATCCCACACACACTAACACTACCCCACACACATTAATACCACCCCACACACACACTAATACTACCCCACACACACTAATACTACCCCCCACACACTAATACTATCCCACACACACACACACTAATACTACCCCACACACACTAATACTACCCCACACACACTAATACTACCCCACACACACATTAATACTATCCCACACACACTAATGCTACCCCACACACACTAATACTACCCCACACACACTACTAACACTACACCACACACGCTAATACTACCCCACACACACTAATACTACCCCACACACACTAATATTACCCCACACACATTAATACTACCCCACACACACACTAATACTACCCCACACACACTAATACTATCCCACACACACACACACTAATACTACCCCACACACACTAATACTACCCCACACACACACACACCCCACACACAGCCCACATACACACACACCCCCCACACCCCACACACACACACACACCCCACACACACACCCCACACACACCCCACACACACAGCCCACACACACACACACCCCACACACACACACACCCCACATACACACACACACCCCCCACACACACACCCCCCACGCACACACCCATACTACCCCACACACACACTAATACTACCCCACACAAACTAGTACTACCCAACACACACACACACACCCCACACTCACACACACCCCACACACCACCCCCCCCACACACACAAACACACCCCACACACACCCCACACACACACACACACCCCACACACACACACCCAACACACCCCCCCACACACACACACACACACACCCCACACAACCCCCCCCCACACACACACACACATCCCACACACACACCCCACACACACACCACACACACACACCCCACACACACTAATACTACCCCACACACACCAATACTACCCCCACACACACTAATACTACCCCACACACACTAATACTATCCCACACACACACACTAATATTACCCCACACACATTAATACTACCCCACACACACACTAATACTACCCCACACTCACTAATACTACCCAACACACACTAACACTATCCTACACACACACCCCACACACACTAATACTATCCCACACACACACACATACACTAATATTATCGCACACACACTAATACAACCCCACTCACACTAACTCTACCCCACACACACTAATACTACCCCACACACACACACCCCACACACACACCCCACACACACACACAGCCCACACACACACACACAGCCCACACACACGCACCCCCCACACACACACACACCCCACACACGCACACCCCACCCACACACACCCCACACACACACACCCCACAAACACACACCCCACACACACAGCCCACACACACACACCCCCCACACACACACCCCACACACACACACACACCCACCCCACACACACACCCCCCACACACACACCCATACTACCCCACACACACTAATACTACCCAACACACACACTAATACTACCCCACACACACTAATACTACCCCACACACACACTAATACTATCCCACACACACTAATGCTACCCCACACACACTAATACTACCCCACACACACTAATACTACACCACACACACGAATACTGCACCACACACTAATACTACCCCACACACACTAATATTACCCCACACACATTAAT
>NW_027604434.1:0-3828 GCF_053455715.1 Rhinoraja longicauda
GTGGGTGTGGGTGGGGCGGTGGGTGTGGGGGTGTGGGTGGGTGGTGTGGGTGTGGGCGGTGGGTGTGGGTGTGGGTGGGTGGTGTGGGTGTGGGCGGTTTGTGTGGGTGTGGGTGTGGGCGGTGGGTGTGGGTGTGGGTGTGGGCGGTGGGTGTGGGCGGTGGGTGTGGGCGGTGGGTGTGGGCGGTGGGTGTGGGTGTGGGCGGTGGGTGTGGGCGGTGGGTGTGGGCGGTGGGTGTGGGTGTGGGCGGTGGGTGTGGGCGGTGGGTGTGAGCGGTGGGTGTGGGTGTGGGCGGTGGGTGTGGGTGTGGGCGGTGGGTGTGGGCGGTGGGTGTGGGCGGTGGGTGTGGGTGTGGGCGGTGGGTGTGGGCGGTGGGTGTGGGGCGGTGGGTGTGGGGTGTGGGCGGTGGGTGTGGGCGGTGGGTGTGGGCGGTGGGTGTGGGCGGTGGGTGTGGGCGGTGGGGTGTGGGTGTGGGCGGTGGGTGTGGGTGTGGGTGTGGGTGTGGGTGTGGGCGGTGGGTGTGGGTGTGGGCGGTGGGTGTGGGGTGTGGGCGGTGGGTGTGGGTGTGGGTGTGGGTGTGGGTGTGGGTGTGGGTGTGGGTGTGGGCGGTGGGTGTGGGCGTTGGGTGTGGGTGTGGGCGGTGGGTGTGGGCGTGGGCGGTGGGCGTGGGCGGTGGGCGTGGGCGGTGGGCGTGGGCGGTGGGCGTGGGCGTGGGCGCGGGCGGTGGGCGTGGGCGGTGGGCGTGGGGCGGTGGGCGTGGGCGGTGGCGTGGGCGGTGGGCGTGGGCCGGTGGGCGTGGGCGGTGGGTGGTGTGGGCGGTGGGTGTGGGCGGTGGGTGTGGGTGTGGGCGGTGGGTGTGGGTGTGGGCGGTGGGTGGGGGCGGTGGGTGTGGGTGTGGGGCGGTGGGTGTGGGTGGGTGGGTGGTGTGGGCGGTGGGTGTGGGTGCGGGCGGTGGGTGCGGGCGGTGGGTGTGGGTGTGGGCGGTGGGTGTGGGTGTGGGCGGTGGGTGTGGGCGGTGGGTGTGGGCGGTGGGTGCGGGCAGTGGGTGTGGGGCGGTGGGTGTGGGTGTGGGGCGGTGGGCGTGGGCGGTGGGCGCGGGCGGTGGGTGCGGGCGGTGGGCGTGAGCGGTGGGCGTGGGCGGTGGGCGTGTGCGGTGGCGTGGGCGGTGGGCGTGGGCGGTGGGCGTGGGCGGTGGGCGTGGGCGGGGTGGGTGGTGTGGGCGGTGGGTGTGGGCGGTGGGTGTGGGTGTGGGGCGGTGGGTGCGGGCGGTGGGCGTGGGCGGTTGGCGTGGGCGGTGGGCGTGGGCGGTGGGCGTGGGCGGTGGGCGTGGGCGGTGGGTGGTGGGTGTGGGTGTGGGGCGGTGGGTGTGGGTGTGGGCGGTGGGTGTGGGTGGGGGCGGTGGGTGTGGGTGTGGGCGGTGGGTGTGGGCGGTGGGTGTGGGTGTGGGCGGTGGGTGTGGGCGGTGGGTGTGGGTGGGGGCGGTGGGTGTGGGTGTGGGCGGTGGGTGTGGGCGGTGGGTGTGGGTGTGGGCGGTGGGTGTGGGTGTGGGGCGGTGGGTGTGGGTGGGGGCGGTGGGTGTGGGTGTGGGCGGTGGGTGTGGGCGGTGGGTGTGGGTGTGGGCGGTGGGGTGTGGGCGGTGGGTGTGGGCGGTGGGTGTGGGCGGTGGGTGTGGGTGGGTGGTGTGGGTGTGGGCGGTGGGTGTGGGTGTGGGCGGTGGGTGTGGGTGTGGGTGGGTGGTGTGGGTGTGGGCGGTGGGTGTGGGCGGTGGGTGTGGGTGGGTGGTGTGGTGTGGGCGGTGGGTGTGGGCGGTGGGTGTGGGTGGGTGGTGTGGGTGTGGGCGGTGGGTGTGGGTGTGGGCGGTGGGTGTGGGTGTGGGCGGTGGGTGTGGGTGTGGGTGTGGGTGTAGGTGTGGGTGTGGGCGGTGGGTGTGGGTGTGGGCGGTGGGGTGTGGGCGGTGGGTGTGGGCGGTGGGTGTGGGTGTGGGCGGTGGTGTGGGCGGTGGGGTGTGGGTGTGGGTGTGGGTGTGGGCGGTGGGTGTGGGTGTGGGCGGTGGTGCGGGCGGTGGGTGTGGGTGTGGGAGCGGGCGGGTGGGTGTGGGCGGTGCGGGCGGTGGGTTGTGGGCGGTGGGTGCGGGCGGTGGGTGCGGGCGGTGGGTGTGGGCGGTGGGTGCGGGCGGGTGGGTGGGGGCGGTGGGTGTGGGCGGTGGGTGCGGGCGGTGGGTGTGGGCGGTGGGCGCGGGCGGTGGGTGTGGGCGGTGGGTGCGGGCGGTGGGTGTGGGCGGTGCGGGCGGTGGGTGTGGGCGGTGGGTGCGGGCGGTGGGTGCGGGGCGGTGGGTGTGGGCGGTGGGTGCGGGCGGTGGGTGGGGGGCGGGTGGGTGTGGGCGGTGGGTGCGGGGCGGTGGGGCTGGTGGAGCGGTGGGAGCGGGCGGAGGGCGCGGGGCAGGGCGCGGGCGGTGGGCGTGGGCGGTGGGTGTGGGGTCGTGGGCGGTGGGTGCGGGCGGTGGGCGTGGGCGGTGGGCGTGGGGCGTGGGCGTGGTGGGCGGTGGGCGCGGGCGGTGGGCAGCGGGCGGTTGGGCCGCGGGCGGTGGGAGGGGGCGGGTGGGCGTGGGCGGTGGGGCAGGTGGGGGTGGGGTGTGGGCGGTGGGTGGTGGGTGTGGGTGTGGGCGGTGGGTGTGGGTGTGGGCGGTGGGTGTGGGTGGAGGGCGGTGGGTGTGGGTGGGGGCGGTGGGTGTGGGCGGTGGGTGTGGGTGTGGGCGGTGGGGTGGGGTGGGGGCGGTGGGTGTGGGTGTGGGCGGTGGGTGTGGGCGGTGGGTGTGGGGGGGGGCGGTGGGTAGTGGGCGGTGGGCGATGGGCGGTGGGTGTGGCGGTGGTGTGGGTGTGGGCGGTGGGTGGTGGGCGGTGGGTGTGGGTGGGGGCGGTGGGTGTGGGTAGTGGGCGGTGGGTGTGGGCGGTGGGTGGTGGGTGTGGGTCGTGGGCGGTGGGTGTGGGTGGGTGTGGGTGGGGGCGTGGGCGGTGGGTGTGGGCGGTGGGCGTGGCGTGGGCGGTGGGCGTGGGCGGTGGGCGTGGGCGGTGGGCGTGGGGCGGGTGGGGCGGTGGGCGGTGGGCTTGTGGGCGGTGGGCGTGTGGCGTTGGGCGGTGGGCGTGGGCGGGTGGGCGCGGGCGTGTGGGCGTGGGCGGTGGCGTGGGCGGTGGCGGTGGGGCGGTGGGTGGGTGGCGTGGGGTGTGGGTGTGGGCGGTGGGTGTGGGTGTGTGGGCGGTGGGTGTGGGTGGGGGCGGTGGGTGTGGGTGTGGGCGGTGGGTGTGGGCGGTGGGTGTGGGTGTGGCGGTGGGTGTGGGCGGTGGGTGTGGGTGGGGGCGGTGGTGTGTGGGTGGGTGGGCGGTGGGTGTGGGCGGTGGGTGTGGGTGTGGGCGGTGGGTGTGGGGTGTGGGGCGGTGGGTGTGGGTGTGGGGCGGTGGGTGTGGGTGTGGGCGGTGGGTGTGGGGGTGGGTGTGGGTGTGGGCGTGTGGTGGGTGTGGCGGGGCGTGTGGGTGTGGGCGGTGGGTGTGGCGGTGGGTGTGGGTGTGGTGGTGTGGGTGTGGGCGGGTGGGTGTGGGTGTGGGCGGTGGGTGTGGGTGGGTGGGTGGTGTGGGTGTGGGCGGTGGGTGTGGGCGGTGGGTGTGGGTGGGTGGTGTGGGTGTGGGCGGTGGGTGTGTGCGGTGGGTGTGGGTGGGTGTGTGGTTGGGGCGGTGGGTGTGGGTGTGTGGCGGTGGGTGTGGGTGTGGGCGGTGGGTGTGGGTGTGGGGTGTGGGTGTAGGTTGGTGTGGGCGTGTGTGGCGGTGTGAGTGTGGG
>NW_027604435.1:0-3823 GCF_053455715.1 Rhinoraja longicauda
TTATTACAGAGCACCAGTGTTGCGGATTATCATAGAGGATGATTTGTTACGTAACCTCACTGATTGTGGGCTGTTAGTCAGGAACTGTTTCCTGGGGTCTGAGATGCACCATGATATGTGTCAGTACGAACTGCAGATACTGGTTTAAATCGAAGGTAGACACAAAATGCTGGAGTAACTCAGCGGGACTGGTATCACGTGTGCATGGTGATATCTCCCACTGACCTCCAGTGTCCCTCACTGTCAACAGTCAGTGTCCCTGGGGACTGAGATACACTGGGATACCTCCCATTGACCATCTAGAATGGGAGCACATTTACCCTGAAGTCACACCCTCTCCTGTATAAAGGATTCCCACATGTGTGTTGTTTTATTCACAAGTAACTGCTTCCAATCTACTTTGGCTGGTCTGCCTTCAGTCTGAATAATCACACGTAATACTGGATGAGCACATCAGATTTATTCCACCATGGGGTTCTTCCCGTGAGTCTCCAGACACAACACTAGTGTCTGAAAAGATCTCAACTCATGGGAGGGGAAGAACAACTTCTCCACCATTGTTTACTTTTTTATACAGAAAGGAAAAAGGGGCGTAACAGATAAAATCAAGGACCAATTACAAATCTAATACAATTCCCATGGTTACAGAGAAAACAAAATCATTAATACAGGTCACATGCTCAGAAACCAAAGCATTAATATAAGTCACATGCTTTTGGGGAAACGCATCAATTTACCTAGAGTGGATTCAAAACTTTTCCTACTTTCACACGCACCCATATAAGGAGTTGTTATTAAGAAAGAAACTTTCTTTATCTCTATAGACGAGCAATCTCCCAGCTGCTTGACCTTGCTTTACTGTTTCAATACACAGCACTCACACAGTCAGACAGAGTAGTGGGGGAGGACAAGGGCCCCTATTCTATATACTCCTTATCATTCGTAAAGGGACAAACACATTCTGGTCCCAAGGATAACATTTCTACCACAAGCATCCATCTTACTGCTTTCCACTGAAAATAAGCATTCATTTTATATTAGCTAAAACAACAAAAGAAACCATCTCAACTACAACAAAATACAATATCTCTAATTAACTATATCAGCTAATAGCATAGATTCTCATTCCCTCCTTTTATCATTCTATGATAACTATCAAAGCTTAAAACAATAAATCACCTTAAACACTTCAAGAGTAAAACAATGCCTTCATATTCCCTCAGATGGATAGAAAACAAACTGAGTACAATCAAACTTCTAAATATAATCAAATCTAAACCTTGTTTATTTCTACAGAAAGGAAACTACATCAATACTAGACAGATTCCCCCTTGTCCTCACCTTCCACCCCATCAGCCAGCGTATCCAACAAATCATCCTCCAACATTTCTGTCGCCTTCAACGGGACCCCACTACTGGCCACATCTTCCCATCCCCTCTGAAGAAGGGTCTCGACCCGAAACGTCACCCATTCCTTCCCGCCTGACCTGCTGAGTTACTCCAGCATTTTGTGAATAAATACCTTCGATTTGTACCAGCATCTGCAGTTATTTTCCTTCAAAACTAGACCATCATTAACACTTCTAAACACTTCTAAACAATGACCCTTGACACCAGAAAAACTACTCCCTGCTACAATATCTCTCACATGAACTGCTTCTTGCCTACATCGCCTTAACCCTTTCAGTTTCAAAACTCCACACATGCATCATTCTTCTGGTATCGCCCACCAAAGGCCACATATCCCACTACACCTATTCTATTACGTTGCTCATCCTCAAAACCACTTCATCTTCCCCTTCATCTTTACCTCATAATCTAATAACCTTCCTAATCGTTCAAACTCTTCCTTCACACTATCAACATCCTCAGCCTCCTTATCACACAATTCAGTTTGTCTTACCACTAACATCCTTGAAGTACCAATACTCTCTAACGCCATCTACATTCTTCTCAATACACATTCAGAATAGCCAGCCCTACAAAAATACAAACAATTACAATTCCCATATACAATGCTATATTAATCAACTTGTCTGACCAGCCCCTGAAATCCTAATCACCCCAACTATTCGACTCCTTCATGTTATCCATTATCTTTGTAATAAAACAAGTAATATTCTCTGTCTGATCCCTAACTCCCATCATACACTTACCTTTCACCATAGCACAGACACCACCTTCCCGAGCCAACAAATAATCTAGGGCATATCTGTTCTGCATTGTAAAGAGCCTAAGTTCAGTCAATCCCTGGGTAATCATGTCGAGGGCCTCTGTGGTTGCATTACCCAAGATAGTAAGACCACAAATGAGGTAATTGCGATTATTGGCAGCCAAGTAACCTCCAGTGAAGCCTAGACTAAAGAAGCTCGCCCATCCATATCCCACAGAGCTCCAATGTGTTCCCAGAGATGTGGGATCTTTCCACTTTGAACAAAATTCTTCTGAAACAGCTTTAGTCACTAACCTTTGATGAGACACCCACTGAGAGGGACAGGTTATTGTCATAGGAATCAGGGTCCCTATTGCCACCTGTCTCAGGAATGGTGGATTCAGGACATTAGTGGCTGTACCATTAAAGAAAAAGAAGAGATTTGAGTCTGTTAAAAACAAGGTGCCATGACATATCGAATGCATGTTTAATTCACCTCCCTCTATCCAGTCGCTAAACTGCTCAGAGAACCATCGCACATCTCTGCCACCTCTTTCTTTCATCATCTGGGTAAGTGGGAACGTATAGTTTCCCATCACCACATGCATCCTATTGCACACTCCACAGACTAGTTGGATTCCCAAAGCAAGAGGAACACAGGTATAGTGGCGACATTTACACTTCCCTTGGCCATCTTTGACCTGACAGGCCCTGTTATCACAAAATGACATCAAGCATGTGATGTTGGTTGGGTGATTATCATATACGCATCCTTCCTTTTCCTGGTGGAAACTATATGAGGTCATCATTGGGTGTGAATTTGCACGGTTTGGTGATATCTCCGACCAAACCTACGTCCTGTGAATGTGAATTATCCTTTGGTAACGGAAGACAAATAGCAGGCGGGGCAGTAAAGGGTTCATAAATGAGGTGGGTAGGTTTAGGTGCCTTTATTTTTGCTTTCTCCCTCCAATTATCACATATAAGGTACTTTAGGGTGTCCCATTCTGGTCATGCTGAATAATGCCTGTACTGAGGTCATGGGTGGGTAGCAAACAACTGATTGTGGGGAGTACATAGCTGAGAGAGCTCGGAGAAATAAGTTACCTCTTGGGGATTCTCCGAGAAACTGGAGATCACGTTTGTGTCTCTGTAGTGGAGAGACCCGACATAGTTCTATGGGAATCCAACCTCCCGCACTTGGACATACATCATCAAATTTACACTTAGTCCAATAACAAGGTAACATTTTATGATGACAGTCCTTCAACAGTCACGAAAAGTGAAGATGCCTCAAAAGTCCAATACAGGCCTTCAGTCGGCTGGCGTTCCATTCTCCAAATCCCTCCGGGTTATCATCATCACATTAGAGTACATCTCCTTGGCACAGGTGGTGAATATGGTTCGGTTGGTCCAGTCTGCACGTTCTTTCCTCCATCATACCTGGAATCAGCAAGGCTTTAAGACAGATGATCACCAGGTGCACCTCGTCTATTCTGAGGAGAGATTTCAGCACGTAGTCTCCTGGTATTATGGACTTGTCCCTTTATGTAACTGGTAATGGCTTCTGTGCCTCTTGTACCTGGGAATGCAGGACTGGTAAAGCATGGGTTAATTGCTGTGCATAAATAATTAATTCATCGCTGAGGGCGTGTGGGTCAAAATAACTTC
>NW_027604436.1:0-3816 GCF_053455715.1 Rhinoraja longicauda
AAATATCCAAAATATCCCAAATATCCAAAATATCCAGAATATCCAAAATATCCAAAATATCCAAATTATTTTGGATCTTTTGGATATTTTGGATATTCTGGATATTTTGGATATTTTGGATATTTTGGATATTTGGGATATTTTGGATATTCTGGATATTTTGGATATTCTGGATATTCTGGATAATCTGGATATTGGGGATGTGGATGTTTTGGATTACCGTAGTGGGAAAGACGCCCATTTGTGTGGGGATGGGGAGGGCGGTGAACAAAAAAGGGAAGCGTGCTAATTTAAATAACTCAGAGAGTAGCAGAGAGAGAGAGAGAGAGAGAGAGAGAACGAGAGAGAGAGAGAGAGAGAGAGATAAACAAACCAACTTGATACCGAATCCTGAGTGGAGCGTCCAAGATTTCCATTCAGTCCAAGAAGACCATGGTCAAAGTTGCCGGCGCTTCTCACAAGGACGAAGGAAAGTTCTTTAAGGTCTTCTTCTCGCGTTTGGACCGTCAGTGTCCAGGCATCTCCGGGCGGTGGAAGAGAGAGGCCGAGCGAGCCGAGAGGAGCGGAGACAGGTTCAACATGGGCAACATTTGGTGGGACGGAGAGCGCTACATCTGGACTTTGGAACAAGTGCAGCGATGGGTCTCCGGACGCGATTTCAGCCCATCCGACCTGGACACGTTGGCGGGGCTGGCCAGCGAGGTGGTGAAACGGAGGGAGGAGAACTACCGGTGGGCGGAGAACAACGACCAGTCAGACCCAGGACACCGCAAAGCCCTGGAGGAATGGAAGAACGTGGAGAGGACCTTGCAAGCCCTCAGACCTCGTTCAGGATCCCAATGTGCTGCTGCAACTCCACTGGTCGGGCACCAGAGACATGGTTCGCCTTCGTTAGGAGTAGTTTTCGGCGTCCTCTTGTTGACGATCTTGGCTTGGATGCTCTTTGGAGGAAAGAAATAAGATGCATGGAGGGTAGTGGCGCCGTGGGAGCTGTGAGGAGGAGAGACGAGGAACTGCAGATGCCCGTTTAACCCCCAGTTAAACCCACTCTCTCCCCCATCCCCCCACTCCCGCTCTATCGCGTCCCACTCCCCCCCTCTCCCCCTCTCCCTCGCCCTTCCTCTCTCCCACTCTCTCCCCTTCACACACACCCCCCCCCTCTCCCCGACCCACCCCTTCCTTTCCCCCTCACTCTCCCCTCCCAGAGCAGCCATGATTGAATGGCGGAGTAGACTGGATGGACCGAATGGCCTAATTCTATTCCTATCACTTATAATCTTACGATCTGGTCCTGCTGCAGATATCCTGTTCTTGCAGAATAACCTGTTGTAAATGCTTTTGCTGCTTTCATGACCCACATTGAAAACGTTTTCAATAAAACCGCATTGTGTTCTGCTTCGAATCTGCCGGGGGTTTTGTTTCCCTTTTGTTCAAATGTAATTACCGAGTGGTTTCAGGCTCAACATCTAGGGCGACACGGTGGCGCAGCGGGTAGAGCCGGTGCCTCACGGCCCCAGAGACCCGGGTTCAATCCTGACTTCGGGATGTGTGCGTGTGCGTGTGTGTGTGTGTGTGTGTGTGTGTGTGCGTGCGTGTGTGTGCGTGCGCGTGTGCGTGCGTGCGCGTGTGCGTGTGTGTGTGTGTGTGTGTGTGTGCATGGAGTTTCTACATTCTCCCTGTGACCCGCGTGGGTGTGCGGGTTTGTGGGTTAATCGGCCCCTCTGTAAATTGCCCCCTGGTGTGCAGGGAGTGGATGAGAAAGTGGGATAACGTAGAACTCGTCCGAGAAAAGACACAGAGTGCTGGAGTAACCTACCTGATCTTCCGGTTGCCCAACACTTTAACTCTCCCTCCCACTCCCACTCCCACACTGACCTTTCTGTCCTGGGCCTCCTCCACTGTCAGAGTGAGGCTCAGCGCAAATTGGAGGAACAGCACCTTATGGCGAGTCTGAAGGCTTGTAACTTTGTCAAAGAAGTTTATTGCGGTAGCAATATTCAGTTACAAAGATAATAATCGAGATTGCAGACGACCATTAAACTTAAACTGTTCACATCGAAGTCCTCTTCCAACTGCTTCATTTTGGGCGCCAAAACCACCACCTGATCTTGCTGGCCAATCCGAGGGTTCGACTCTCAGGACCAATCCCTATGGTCGCTACATGACCCCCCCCAGAACCCGAGGTACGGTATCTAGAAGGAAGCCGGATTTCGCGACCAGAACAAGTAAGGAGAGGGCCTGCAGGAACCACAGGGGTAGGAGGGCCAGGGCCGGAGGGAATTGCAGGAGGACGACCCCGTCGAGGGGGTTGACCGGCCAGGACAGGGCGGTCCTGATCCAAGTGGGCAGGTTTGAGCCTGGACACAGAGACGAGCTCACTCCTGCCCCCAACATCTAAGGTGAAAGTGACTGTTCCTTTACGCAACACGCGGAATGGTCCTTCATAGACCCTCTGCGACGGGGAACGATGGGCATCTCTACGCAGAAACACAAATTCACAGTCCTTCAAGGCTGGTGGTTCATGCACCATGGAACACCCGTGGCGTGAAGTAGGAACCGGAGCTAGGGAACCCACTCGCGCCCGGAGGGATGATAAAACCAACGGAACCGAGGGATGCTGTGCAGAGGACTCCGGAAGGAAATCCCCGGGCACTGTGAGTGGCGAGCCATATACCAGTTCCGCAGACGAGGTCCCAAGATCGTGCTTAGGAGCAGTACGGATGCCCAGAAGGACCCAGGGCAGCTGATCCACCCAATCAGGGCCGTCCAGCCGCGCACTGAGGGCCGACTTAAGTTGGCGGTGAAACCGCTCCACGAGCCCATTAGCCTGTGGGTGATATGCCGTGGTCTGCTGCAAACTGGAACCGTACAGCTCTGCTAGAATAGCCCAAAGGGCAGAGATGAACTGGGACCCCCGGTCGGTGGTGATGACGGACGGAACACCGAAACAGGCCACCCAATGCAGGGCCAGGGCCCGGGCACAAGAGGCGGCGGAGGTGTCGGACAACGGGAAGGCCTCAGGCCAACGGGTAAACCGGTCAACCACTGTGAGTAGGTGAGTGTAGCCCCTAGAGGAAGGTAAAGGACCAACTAAATCCACATGAATGTGGAAAAAACGGACCTCGGGAACCACAAACTCCTGTACAGGAGGTTGGACACGCCGGTGAACTTTGGAGGTCTGGCAGGGAACACAGGATCGGGCCCAAGTGGCTACTTGCTTCCGCAGGCCATGCCAAACAAACCTAGCAGCTACTAAGGCAGAGGTGGAGCGAATGGACGGGTGCGCCAGCCCATGAATGGCATCAAACTTCCAACGCTGAAGGGCGGCCGGCACCACCGGCCTGGGGCGGGAGAGGGAAATATCACACCAGACTTTTGTACCTGAGGGCCCACAAGCCACTTGGGCCAACTTTAACCCCAAAGTGGTGGAGTGATATGTTGAGGTAGTGTCTGCCAGGCGCTGTGCCTCCGCAAGCTCCTGAAAATCAACCTCGCACTCAACCGCTGAAATCGGGGAAACGGCTGGCCTGGACAGGGCATCAGTAACGGCATTAAGCTTACCAGCGACGTGGCGAACATCCGTGGTAAACTCTGAGATGGAAGTCAGGTGCCGTTGCTGGCGAGCCGACCATGTGTCAGACACTTTAGAAAAAGCGAAAGTCAGTGGTTTATGATCAGTAAAGGCCACGAACGGGCGGCCTTCCAAAAAATACCGAAAGTGGCGGACAGCTAAATAGAGGGCCAGAAGCTCACGGTCAAAGGCGCTATATTTCAGCTCAGCCTGATTAAGCTGTCGGCTGAAAAACGCCAAGGGCT
>NW_027604437.1:0-3813 GCF_053455715.1 Rhinoraja longicauda
TCAGGTCAATCAAATCCCGAACAAACAGACTTAAGAACAGTTTTTACCCCAGGGCCATACGAGAACTGAACACTACCTGTGCACTAGGCAACACCGTTAAAAAATCTTGTACTTAATTTAATTGTATTTATGTATTTATTTGTTTTTGCATTTATTGCATATATGTTTGTACGCACCGTCAGGATTGGCTGTTTTTTAATTTCGTTGTACTCGTTGCAATGACAATAAATGAATATTATTATTATTATTATTATTATTATAAACCCAACATACAAATATATTCATATAGAAGATCTGAGTTTTAATAGTATACTAGAACAAGTGTGCCCGTTCAAAGCGGGCCCGTTGGGCCCGTCCCCACACCCCCCATTTTCTCCTCCCCCAGCCCCACTCTTACTCTCCCCACACCCTCCCCTTGGGCGGAGTCCCACTCCCCGGTCCCCATTCTCAGTTCCCCCCCCCCATTTTCTCTCCCCCAGACATACTCTTAGCATCATTTTGGGAGAGAGGAGAGAAGCAAGGGGAGAGAGGAGAGGTGCCACGCTGAAAGCCTTCAATAAATCAGTAGGAGGGGGGTTGTGCGAGTTTTTTGACCTCAGACCCCCCCCCCCCATTTTCTCTCCCCCAGACACACTCTTAGCATCAGTTAAAGGCCGGGGGGGGGTGCGGGGGATCGGATCAGTGAAAAGTCCGGGGGGGGGTGCGGGAGATCGCATAATTCAAAGGCCCGGGGGGGGGGGATAGCGGGGAGATGTTCTCCCGGGTGTGGGAGAGAGGGGGGAGGGAGGGGGAGGGAGGGGGAGGGAGGGGGAGGGAGGGGGACCTCCCCTTTTCCCAGTACCCCTCTTTCCCCGTTGGGCCCGTCCTCGTAGGGTTTCCATTGTAACCGGGAGGAGGGGAGGGAGGAAAGGGGGAGGGAGGGAGGAGGGAGGTGTGGAGGGAGGAGGGGAGGGGGAGGGAGGTGGGGAGGGGAGTGGGGAAGGGGGGGAGGGAGGAAGGTGGGGGAGGGTGGAGAGAGATTGGAGGGAGGGGGGGAGGTGGAGGGAGGGGGACCTCTCCTTTTCCCAGTACCCCTCTTTCCCCGTTGGGCCCGTCCTCATAGGGTTTTCATTGTAACCGGGAGATGGGGAGGGAGGGAAGGGGGAGGGAGGAGGAGGGAGGTGTGGAGGGAGGAGGGGAGGGTGAGGGGAGGGGGAGGGGAGGGTGGAAGGAGGGGGAGGGAGAGGGGAGGGAGGGGGTAGGGGGGGAGGGGGAGGGATGTGGGAGGGAGGGGGGGAGGGGAGGGGTTGAAGGGGGGAGGGAGGGGGACCTCCCCTTTTCCCAGTACCCCTCTTTCCCCTTTTGGCCCGTCCCCGTAGGGTTTCCATTGTAACCGGAAGGGGTGGAGGGAGGGTGGAATGAGGGGGGGACGGGGAGAGGGATGGAAGGGTGGAGGGAGGGGGGAGGGAAGGATGGATGGGGGGGAGTTAGGGGTGGAGGGGTGAGGGAGGTGGGGAGGGATGGGGAGGGAGTTGGGGAGGAGGGGGGGAGGGATTGGGGATGGAGGTTGGAAGGAGGGGGGAGGAAGGTGTTGAGTTGGGAAGGGGGACCTCCCCTTTTCCCAGTACCCCTCTTTCCCCCACCATCAAGCCCCCTCCGCAACGACCCCTGTTGTCCCTCTCCCAGTCCCCATTCTCAGACCCCCCCCCATTCTCTCTCCCCCAGACACACTCTAAATGCTTTTTTCGAAAGACCTGCCCCGGTGGCCCACGAGCATAGGGGCCCCATGCTGTTCTGTGTATGTTAAGTGACTCGCAATAACAATAAACGCTACTTTAAAACAATTAGTGCTTTTCTTGCAACATTCCGGTGACTAAGTGCTTCTCACGGCGATATGTAAGCTCTCTCCGCGATATATGTGCTCTTCGCAACAATGTCACACAAGCTGAAGACCTTGAAAAAAAAGGTCAGAAATAAAAAAAAGGAAATTTAAAACCTCTGTAAAGAGTAGACACCCAATAGCAGCTGCTTGTCGATTGTGACGTCACACGCTGAATACCGCGGGGGGGGGGGGGAGGGGGGTCAGCTCGAGCTCATCTCACAGGGGCATTGTGACATCACACGCTGAAGACCAATAAATCAGTTAAAAAATGAGATGTCTAAACTTTAAAACCTCTGTAATTTAATATATATATGACCAAATTAAATGAAAATATCACGGCCGGTTTTCCAGGAGATTGGCGATTCAGTCGGTACAAAAACCGTGGCGCGACGGATTACCGTTTTGCCGAAATCACTGATAGGTACAAACTAAAAACATGAAACATATATATAAATATAACACAAGATCTGAGGGGGAGAAGGGGGAGGGAGGGGGACCTCCCCTTTTCCCAGTACCCCTCTTTCCCCGTTGGGCCCGTCCTCGTAGGGTTTCCATTGTAACCGGGAGGGGAGTGGGGGGGGAGGGAAGGGAGGAGGGAGGGGGAGGGGAGGGGGAGGGAGTGGGGGAGGGGAGGGGGGAGGGGGGAGGGAGAGTGGAGGGAGGGGTTATGGGGAGGGGGAGGGAGGGGGAAGGGGGGAGGGAGGGGGACCACCCGTTTTCCCAGTACCCCTCTTTCCCCGTTGGGCCCGTCCTCGTAGGGTTTCCATTGTAACCGGGAGGCGGGGGAGGAGGGGGGGAGGGAGGGAGGAGGGAGGTGTGGAGGGAGGAGGGGAGGGAAGGGGGGAGGGGAGGGGGGAAGGGGAGGGGGGAAGAGGGGGAGGTGGAGGGAGAGGGGAGGGAGGGGGAAGGGAGGAGGGAGGGGGACCTCCCCTTTTCCCAGTACCCCTCTTTCCCCGTTGGGCCCGTCCTCGTAGGGTTTCCATTGTAACCGGGAGGTGGGGAGGGAGGGGGGAGGGATGGAGGAGGGGAGGGGGATGGAGGGGGGGGGAGGGGAGGGGGGGGGGAGGGGAAGGGGGGGAGGGGGGAGGTGGAGGGAAGGGGAAGGAGGGTGGAGGGAGGGGGAAGGGGGGAGGGAGGGGGACCTCTCCTTTTCCCAGTACCCCTCTTTCCCCGTTGGGCCCGTCCTCGTAGGGTTTCCATTGTAACCGGGAGGGGAGTGGGGGGGAGGGAAGGGAGGGAGGAGGGAGGGAGGGGGGAGGGGAGGGGGGAAGGTGGAGGGAGGGGGACCACCCCTTTTCCCAGTACCCCTCTTTCCCCTTTGGGTCCGTCCCCGTAGGGTTTCCATTGTAACCGGAAGGGGGGGAGGGAGGGTGGAAGGGTGGAGGGAGGGGGGGGGGAGTGGGGAGGGAGTTGGGGAGGGGGGAGGGAGTGGGGATGAAGGAAGGGGGAGGAAGGGGTTGAGGGGGGAAGGGGGACGGGATCCCAAACCACCAAGCCCCCTCTGCAACGACCCCTATTGTCCCCCTCCCCCACTTGCCCCGGTGGCCCACGAGCATAGGGGCCCCATGCTGATCTGTGTATGTTAAGTGACTTGCAATAAAAAACACAACTTTAAAAACAATCAGCTGCTTTTCGCAACAATGTTGAACCCATCTCACACAAGCATTGTGACATCACACGCTGAAGGGGGGGGGAAGGGGGGTCAGCTCGAGCTCATCTCACAGGGGCATTGTGACATCACACGCTGAAGACTAAATCCGCACCGCAGCGCCCCCCTGAAAAGGGGGGGGCAGCGCTTTAAAACCTCTGTAACTTAAAAAATACGCGACCAAATTAAGTGAAAATATCACGGCCGAGCGAGCGCGAGATTGGCGATTGAGGCGGTGCGAAAACCGTGGCGCTACGGTTCGCCTTTTTTCCGCAATCGATGTTACGTACGGTTCAGGTCATTC
>NW_027604438.1:0-2500 GCF_053455715.1 Rhinoraja longicauda
GGGTCTGTGTTTGGGTCTGTGTTTGGGTTTGTGTTTGGGTTTGAGTTTGGGTCTGTGTTTGGGTCTGTGTTTGGGTTTGTATTTGGGTTTGGGTTTGTGTTTGGGTTTGTGTTTGGGTCTGTGTTTGGGTCCGTGTTTGAGTCTGTGTTTGGGTCTGTGTTTGGGTTTGTGTTTGGGTTTGTGTTTGTGTTTGGGTCTGTTGCAATAATCATGCAAAACCTCTCAAATGTTAAATGCAATTGATGCATCGCATTAGGATAACTTTGCAGGCTGCTGCAATGTTGAATGCAGTGATGGCCTTGCATTAAAGTCACCTAGCTACCCCCAATGGATGTTATATGCATTAAATTAATTGCAATAATTTTGCAAAACCTCTCAAATGTTAAATGCAACAAATGCATCGCATTAGGATGACTTTTCAGGATGCTGCAATGTTAAATGCAGTGATCGCCTTGCATTAAAGAAATATTGCAACACCCTGCGATGTGAAATGCAATAATAATCCTGCAAAACCTCTCAAATGTTAAAAGCGACTAATGCATCGTACTAGGATAACTTTGCAGGCTGCTGCATTGTTAAATGCAGCGCTGGCGTTGCATTAAAGCAATATTGCAACCCCTGGGATGTTAAATGCAATAAAATTAATTGCAATAATTTTGCAAAACCTCTCAAATGTTAAATGCAATTAATGCAACGCATTAGAACAACTTTGCAGGCTCCTGCAATGTTAAATGCAGCGCAGGCCTTGCATTAAAGCAAAATTGCAGTTGTTCTGTGGTATTAAACGCATTAAAATCATTGTAATAATCATGCAAAATCTCTCAAATGTTCAATGCAACTAATGCATCGTATTATGATAACATTGCAGACTGCTGCAAAGTTAAATGCAGTGATGGCCTTGCATTAAAGAAATATTGCAGCCTCCTGGGATGTTTAATGCAATAAAATTAATTGCAATAATCATGCAAAACCACTCAAATGTTAAATGCAACTGATGCAACGCATTAAAATCTTTATTGGTGTACGGTTCCTCCTGACATCCATCCACCCACCCACCCATCGATCAATCAATCTTTGATTAATTCTTATTATTATTAATAATATTAATTATTATTACTATAGTATTATTATTGTACTTACTACCCCCGGCACGTAGCGGAACCTCCAGGGCAGGGAGGAGACTATCCGGCATTTGGAAGTGCTTCCGGGAAATGTGTCTGATGTGTGTGGGTCTGTGTGTGTCTGTGTGTGTGTGTGTCTGTGTGTGTGTCTGTGTGTGGGTGTGTGTTTGGGTCTGTGTGTGGGTTTGTGTTTGGGTTTGTGTTTGGGTTTGTGTTTGAGTCTGTGTTTGGGTCTGTGTTTGGGTCTGTGTTTGGGTTTGTGTTTTAGTTCGTGTTTGGGTTTGGGTTTGTGTTTGGGTCTGTTGCAATAATCGTGCAAATCCTCTCAAATGTTAAATGCAATTGATGCATCACATTAGGATAACTTTGCAGGCTGCTGCAATGTTAAATGCAGTGATGGCCTTGCATTAAAGTCACCTAGCTACCCCCAATGGATGTTGTATGCATTAAATTAATTGCAATAATTTTGCAAAACCTCTCAAATGTTAAATGCAACAAATGCATCGCATTAGGATGACTTTTCAGGCTGCTGCAATGTTAAATGCAGTGATCACCTTGCATTAAAGAAATATTGCAACACCCTGCGATGTGAAATGCAATAATAATCCTGCAAAACCTCTCAAATGTTAAATGCGACTAATGCATCGTATTAGGATAACTTTGCAGGATGCTGCATTGTTAAATGCAGCGCTGGCGTTGCATTAAAGCAATATTGCAACCCCTGGGATGTTAAATGCAATAAAATTAATATCAATAATTTTGCAAAACCTCTCAAATGTTAAATGCAACAAATGCATCGCATTAGGATGACTTTTCAGGCTGCTGCAATGTTAAATGCAGTGATCGCCTTGCATTAAAGAAATATTGCAACACCCTGCGATGTGAAATGCAATAATAATCCTGCAAAACCTCTCAAATGTTAAATGCGACTAATGCATCGTATTAGGATAACTTTGCAGGCTGCTGCGTTGTTAAATGCAGCGCTGGCGTTGCATTAAAGCAATATTGCAACCCCCTGGGATGTTAAATGCAATAAAATTAATTGCAATAATTTTGCAAAACCTCTCAAATGTTAAATGCAATTAATGCAACGCATTAGGATAACTTTGCGCTGGCGTTGCATTAAAGCAAAATTGCAGCATTAAAATCATTGTAATAATCATGCAAAATCATGCAAAATCTCTCAAATGTTCAATGCAACTAATGCATCGTATTATGATAACATTGCACACTGCTGCAAAGTTAAATGCAGTGATGGCCTTGCATTAAAGAAATATTGCAGCCTCCTGGGATGTTTAATGCAATAAAATTAATTGCAATAATCATGCAAAACCACTCAAATGTTAAATGCAACTGATGCAACGCATTAAAATAACTTT
>NW_027604439.1:0-3793 GCF_053455715.1 Rhinoraja longicauda
CACACTATAACATACGATAGCATAATACACACAATATGGCAACGTGAAACACAACGTAATACATTTAACACGGATACTATACACTATTACACACTATAACATACTTTAACCTACAGAAACACACAAACTAACACTAGAACACATAATAAAATATAATACACGCTATAATACACTGGAAGAAAGTATAGTCCACTAGAATAGACTATAAATGCGACAAGGCGAACTGTTATACCCCAGAATACGATAATACAAACTGTAATACACTATTACACTAAAATACACTATAACGCACCACAAAACATTTTAGCGCATTATAGCATCCGCGTTGTCATTATAACGCATTAGATAATGATAAAACACGATAATACACTATAATAACCTACAACGGACTCTAGAGCACTTTCACACACAAGATACACTAGTAAATACTAAATTACGCAATTACACACTATAACATACGAAAGCATAATACACACACTATGGCAACGTGAAACACAACGTAATACACTTTAACACGAATACTATACACTATTACACAATATAACATACTTTAATCTACTGTAACACACAAAATAACACTAGAACACATAATGAAATATAATACACTGGAAGACAGTATAATCCACTAAAGTAAACTATAATACACTACAATAGACTATAAATGCGACAAGACGAACTGTAATACCCCAGAATACGATAATACAAACTGTAATACATTATTACACTAAAATACACTATAACGCACCACAAAACATTTTAGCGCATCTAGTATTTACAGTGTTAAATACTAAATTATGCAATTACACATAATAACATACGATAGCATAATACACACACTATGGCAACGTGAAACACAACGTAATACATTTAACACGGATACTATACACACAATAACACACTTTAATCTACAGTAAAACACCAAATAACACTAGAACACATAATAAAATATAATACACTATAATACACTGGAAGACAGTATAGTCCACTAAAGTAAACTATAATACACTAGAATAGACTATAAATGCGACAAGACGAACTGTAATACCCCAGAATACGATAATACAAACTGTAATACACTATTACACTAAAATACACTATAACGCACCACAAAACATTTTAGCGCATTATAGCATCCGCGTTGTCATTATAACGCATTAGATAATGATACAACACGATAATACACTATAATACCCTAAAACGGACTCGAGAGCACTTTCACACACAAGATACACGGGTAAATACTAAATTACGCAATTACACACTATAACATACTTTAATCCACTGTAACACACAAAATAACACTAGAACACATAATAATATAAAATACACGCTATAATACACTGGAAGACAGAATGATATAACACGATAATACACTATAATACCCTAAAACGGACTCTAGAGCACTTTCCCACACAAGATACACGAGTAAATACTAAATTACGCAATTACACACTATAACATACTTTAATCCACTGTAACACACAAAATAACACAAAATAACACATAATAATATAAAATACACGCTATAATACACTGGAAGACAGTATAGTCCACTAAAGTAAACTATATTACACTTGAATGCGATAAGACGAACTGTAATACACTATTACACTAAAATACACTATAACGCACCACAAAACATTTTAGCGCATACTGATACAGTGTTAAATACTAAATTACGCAAATACACACTATAGCATACAATAGCATAATACACACACTATGGCAACGTGAAACACAACGTAATACAGTTTAACACGGATAGTATACACTATTACACACTATTACATACTTTAATCTACTGTAACACACAAAATAACACTGGAACACATAATAAAATATAATACACGCTATAATACACTGGAAGACAGTATAGTCCACTAAAGTACTATAATACACTAGAATAGACTATAAATGCGACAAGACGAACTGTAATACCCCAGAATACGATAATACAAACTGTAATACACTATTACACTAAAATACACTATAACGCACCACAAAACATTTTAGCGCATACTGATACAGTGTTAAATACTAAATTACGCAATTACACACTATAACATACGATAGCATAATACACACAATATGGCAACGTGAAACACAACGTAATACATTTAACACGGATACTATACACTATTACACACTATAACACACCTTAATCTTCAGTAACACACAAAATAACACTAGAGCACATAATAAAATATAATACTCGCTATAATACAATGGAAGACAGTATAGTCCACTAAAGTAAACTATAATACACTAGAATAGACTATAAATGCGACAAGGCGAACTGTAATACCCCAGAATACGATAATACAAACTGTAATACACTATTACACTAAAATACACTATAACGCACCACAAAACATTTTAGCGCATTATAGCATCCGCGTTGTCATTATAACGCATTAGATAATGATACAACACGATAATACACTATAATACCCTAAAACGGACTCTAGAGCACTTTCACACACAAGATACACGAGTAAATACTAAATTACGCAATTACACACTATAACATACTTTAATCCACTGTAACACACAAAATAACACTAGAACACATAATAATATAAAATACACGCTATAATACACTGGAAGACAGTATAGTCCACTAAAGTAAACTATATTACACTTGAATGCGATAAGTCAAGTCAAGTCAAGTCAATTTATTTGTATCGCACATTTAAAAACAACCCACGTTGACCAAAGTGCTGCACATCTGACCAGAAAAAAAAAAGAACCATACAGTGGCAGGCAGCCAAACACAACGGCGCGGCCATCTTGAGCAAAATGTTAATTCAATCACCCACAACAATAAAAGCACTAAACAGGCACCTAAAATTACCCAACCCCAAAACACAGTCCAACAATAAAAGCATTAAATAGGCATTCAAATCACACACCCCAAAACCCCCAAAAACATAGAACAGGGTGACAGGACAGACCGGATAGCACAGAGGATAACCTGTGAGCAAAATAATGGGGTGTATGCAGTTTAATGTAAGGAGTGTAACTTACTGTACATAGGCGAAACAGGTAACAGCCTCAGAGTCAGCCTGACAGGACACCTCAGCAACACATAAAGTCCATACCCAGTAGTTGACACTCCCAGCAGCACGGGACCCAGTCCCTAGAGATCATGGGCCTAGAAACAAACATAAATTGGTCAACCGGGTGTCGGAAGAGGGCAGAGGAGATATGGATTGAAGCGTTAGACGCGAGAGGCCAAGGGCCTCAACCAAGCATAAACTCAAACTTAGGGAGGACCCTGACTGACTCCTAAAAATCTACAGAAGGGCAAGTGCAAAGGTCAACAGATTTGTACGAGGGTGATGAGACCGTGGGCCAGAGCAAAGTGGCAGTACATGGTGAAAAGGAATCTCCAGGCAGAGATCATTGAGCACCAGAGGGCATTTTGTCCCACTGTCCGATAAATCACAACCTAACCCTAACCCTAACCCTAACCCTAACCCTAACCCTAACCCTAACCCTAACCCTAACCCTCCTCGTGTATGCCCCGCCCCGTGTACACCTTCCCCGTGTACACGCTTCCCCGTCAACGTATACACCCCGTCCCCGTGTACTCCCCGTCCCCGTGTACACGATGCCCCGTCACCGTGTACACGCAGCCCCGTTCCCGTTTACACGCAGCCCCGTCCCCGTGTACACCCCGTCCCCATGTACACGACGCCCCGTTCCCGTGTACACCCCGTCCCCGTGTACTCCCCGTCCCCGTGTACACCCCGTCCCCTTGTACACACCGTACCCGTATATGCCCCGTCCC
>NW_027604440.1:0-3782 GCF_053455715.1 Rhinoraja longicauda
TATTTCAGTCATGACACCAACTGGATAAATGCCGAGCTAGATATTGGAAGACTGTGTTGTATAGAACTAGATGGTATGTTTGTGCGAATATTGAAATATCTCTCGATAACCAATCATTGTTACTTTTTTATATTTTATTTGGTAAGTGTACCACACTGTCTTGTTCAAATGTATTTATTTATCTATTTATCTCCTTTACTTATTTAGTTATCAATTCATTTATTTATTTAATTTTGTTGTTTTTCTTATTTTATTTTATTCATGTTGATGGTGTTGTACTGTTTTGTATATTTCTCAGTGAAAAAACAATAAAAACAGAAGAGACAAAAAAGAAAGAATTCTTTATTTCACATCATATCAAATGTAAAACATCGGGGGCAGATTTAATGAGATCATGTCACTGCTTATCCAGACCCATCACTGACCACACTGATAATGTCACTGCTTATCCAGACCCATCACTGACCACACTGATAATGTCACTGCTTATCCAGAGAGAAAGAGAGTGAAGAGTGTGGGGAGGAAGAGGGGAGGAACGTGGAGAGAGAGGGAGGTGTGCGGGGAGAGAAATGGGAGGAGTGGAGGGAGGGGATGGAGGGTGGGAAGGGAGGGTGTTTGGGGGGAGGAATTGAATAGTGTGGGGAGAGAGAGGGAGTGGGGAGATAGAGTAGGCAGGATGAATGTGGGGAGCGAGAGAGGAGTGTGAGGAGAGAGAGGGGGATTGTGGGGAGAATGACGGGGAGGACTGTGGGGAGAGAGGGGGTTTTAGGGGATGGGGAGGGAGGAGTGTGAGAGAGAGGGTGGAAGGATTGTGTGGGGAGTGGGATGAATGTGGGGATGGAGGGGGGAGTGGGGGAGAGTGGGGGAGAGGGAGAGGAGATGGGTGTGAGAGAGAGGAAGGTGTGTGGTGAGAGAGAGAGGGAGGAGTGTTGAGGGAGGATGGGGATTGTGGAGAGAAATGAGGAATGTGGGAATTGAGAGGGGAGGACTGTGGGGAGAGGGGGGAGTGTGCAATAGACAATAGACAATAGACAATAGGTGCATGAGTAGGCCATTCAGCCCTTCGAGCCAGCACCGCCATTCAATGCGATCATGGCTGATCACTCTCAATCAGTACCCCGTTCCTGCTTTCTCCCCATACCCCCTCACTCCGCCATCCTTAAGAGCTCTATCCAGCTCTCTCTTGAAAGCATCCAACGAACTGGCCTCCACTGCCTTCTGAGGCAGAGAATTCCACACCTTCACCACTCTCTGACTGAAAAAGTTCTTCCTCATCTCCGTTCTAAATGGCCTACCCCTTATTCTTAAACTGTGGCCCCTTGTTCTGGACTCCCCCAACATTGGGAACATGTTTCCTGCCTCTAATGTGTCCAATCCCCTAATTATCTTATATGTTTCAATAAGATCCCCCCTCATCCTTCTAAATTCCAGTGCATATAAGCCTAATTGCTCCAGCCTTTCAATATACGACAATCCCGCCATTCCGGGAATTAACCTACGGAGAGAGAGGAGTGTGAAAGAGAGGGAGTGTTGCCAGAGACAGTGCGGAACAGATTCACCGGGATGTTATCTGGAATGGACAGCATTAGTTTGTAGACAGAATCAATTGTGTGCGATTGGTCTCCATGGAACGCAGGAGGATGAGGGGGTGATCTCAGAGACGTGTTTTAGATCATGAAAGGAATAGATCGGGCGATGCTCAGGTTCTCCTGCCCTTAGTAGGAGAATCGAGGTCCAGAGGACATACGTTTAAGGTGAAGGGGAAATGATTGAATAGGAATCTGAGGGGTAACGTTTTCACACAACGGGTGGTGGATGTATGGAACAAACTGCCAGATGAGGAATTTGAGGCGGGGACTATCCCAACGTTTATGAAATAGTTAGACAGGTTGGTTACATGAATAGGACAGATTTGGTGGGATATGGACCAATGCAGACAGGTGGAACTAGCGTAGATGGGGCCTGTTGGCTGACGTGGGCAAGTTGGGCCGAAGGGCCTGATTCCACACCATATCTATCTATGACTATATGAGTACAGGGCTGAACTACCTCCTCTGAAAGTTCGTTCCACACACCCACCTCGGGTTTTGGCAAAATCCTCGTAAATCTCCTCCATCACCTTTCCAGATTGACACCATCTTTCCTGTATCATGGTGCCCAAAACTGAACACAATACTCCAAATGCAGCCTCACCAACGTCTTACACAACCGCAACATAACCTCTATACACAATGCTCTGACAAAAGACGGCCAATGTAACAAAATACTTTTTGACCACACTATCAACCTGTGACACTATGTACCTATTTCAACACACTATGTACCTGTCGTCCTATATCCCTTTGTTCTGCAGTTAATTCACATTTCTGCCTCGTTTCCAGGTCAACGGTACTGACACTTCTGAACTCACTGATGGTTTCACTTCCCATGTGCGTCTGATTGTGAATACACTTGCACTACAGCTGAACATCCAAATAAAGAATAATCAAGACTTAACTGCTCCTCCAAGTGCAGCGCTCTCCTCAGTCATACTTCAAATATCTGCGAAGCCCTTTTGTGTAGTTCTGGTCACCATATTATACCAATGATATCCTATTGCCAGAGGCGGTGGTGAACAGATTCACCAGGATGTTATCTGGAATGGACAGCGTTAGTTTGAGGACAGATTTGATCAGGTGGGATTGATCTTATTGGAGCAAGAATGTACATGGACGACCTTACTGAGGCTTGTAAAATTATGTCAACTACAGCAGGGTTGAGTAGATGGTCGCAGTTATTTCCCAGGCTGGGAGAATCTGAACCCAGAGAAGTTACGTTTAATCGAAAGGGGAGAGATTTAAGGGAATTCTGACTTCAAAGATGGTGCAATCTTTTCATTTGAGGCGGTGGGGACAGATACCATCTCAGCAAATAAACAGCATTTGGACAGGCGTTTGTTTCGGATAGGAATGGACAGATATGGGACAAATACAGGTGAATGAGATTACCGTAGATAGGTATCTCGGTCCGCATGGACCGCTGGGCTGAAGGGCCTGTTTCCCTGTTGTTCACATGACTGGAATCAGCGGTTCTGTAATCACTAATGTGCTCTGTCATCGGCCTCCCCAGTTGTAGCCACATTGCAGACACATCACTGACTGCACAACAGTGGCGATACTGTATTGGGTGGTGGTGTCACCAACAACGGAGGCACATTGTTCATCTCCCTCGCAAGTGTCCAACAGGTGCTTCACTCTCCTTAAACTAAACTCTAGCCTAGAAATCCGAGGAATTAAACGCCAATAGGTGTCGAATGCTCTCACGCCTGCAGTTTAAACAACAAAATGATATAACTGCCTATCATATACGTTGGTCGTTTTAATATGTCTCGGATCATTGAAGTGTTTCTTTCAGTTTCTATGTGTACCAGATATACACAACAGGAAGGGAGAAATGCTCTCTTGAATTAATTAATAAATAGGCACAGAAATACAGACTGAGTGTGCGTGAGAGCTCTCTTAACTTCACTGGAATTTAGGATGAGAGAGGATCTTGTCGAAACATACAGAATTCTGAAGAAGGGTCTCCACCTATTCCTTCTCCCAAGAGATGCTGCCTGTCCCGCTGAGTTACTCCAGCTTTTTGTGTCTATCTGTTGAAACCAGCATCTACAGTTCCTTCTTACACATATACATATCTTAAGGGATTGGACAGGCTAGATACAGGAAAAATGTTCCCGATGTTGTGGGAGTCCAGAAAAGGGATCACAGTTTACGAATAAGGGGTAGCTCAATTATTACTGA
>NW_027604441.1:0-2500 GCF_053455715.1 Rhinoraja longicauda
AGCTCTATCTAGCTCTCTCTTGAATGTATTCAGAGAATTGGCCTCCACTGCCCTCTGAGGCAGAGAATCCCACAGATTCAAACTCTCTTTTTTTATAAATTTTTATAAATTTTATTTAAGTTTTAACAGAACTCATACATGTTACATTTCATGGTAAGCAATAATAACTACATTATAAATTCGATTATACATGTATTGTTCTGTATTATCTCCCTTCCCACCACCTCCCCTTCCCCCCACCCCCCAGTTAAAAAGAAGGAAAAAGAAAAAGAAAAAGAAAGAGAGAAAGAAAGAAATCTGGAGTCCAGAATGAGACACTTCTGGGTAATTTCTTATTAAATTCTTATTAAAGGTATCAAAACAATCTGAATTTAAATATTTCCAATTCTTAATCCTAGCTTTAAAATGAATGGATTCCACACCTTCAAGAAGAAGTCATATCCATTTCTCAGATTATACGTAGCTTTTTCTAATGGATACAACTACACATTTCTGCATACCATCTTTCAAATCTTATTTCATTTTGATCTTTCCAAGTGACCGCTACACATTTTTTTGCTATTGCTATTGCTATTTTGAGAAATCTTTCCTGATGTTTATCTAAAATTAGCTTTGGTAATATTCCTTTTGTATCTCCCAATAAAAACAACCTTGAATCCATTGGTATGATCTTATTCATCAATTGTTCCAAATTTCTTTTAGGTCTTTCCAAAAAGGAGTTGCCTTCTGACATGCCCATGTGGAGTGTAAAAAAGTACCCACGTCTTGGTTGCATCTAAAACAACTTTCAGATGAGTTTGGTTTTAAATTGTTTAATTTTTTCGGGGTTAAATATAGTTGATGTAAAAAATTATATTTTACTAAACTATATCTCACATTAATAGTATTTTTCATACTATCTAAACACAGTCTTTCCCAACTTGGTTCATCAATGATAATATTAAGATCTGTTTTCCCATCTTTGTCTTGATTTTGAATTCCTATCTTTGGACTAGATTTTTGTAATAATTTATACATTGATGATATACATTTTTTTATTCCCTTGCCCTGAATCAGGGTTTCAATTCCTTTAATCTGAAATAGAGACATTGAATTACCTAACTTTTCCCTTAAAAAAGATTGTAATTGATAATAGAAAAAAAATACTATTCCCTGGAATTTGATATTTATTTCTCAATTGAGAAAATGTCAAAAAGTTATTTCCTTCATAGCAATCTCCTATATGTTTAATACCCTTCTGTTCCCAGACTTGTAGTATTTGATTATTCCAAGCAAACGGCAATAATCTATTTTTTACTAATGGGAGTTTTAAGCTGTTAAACAAATCTTTTATCATTAACTTTAACTGTTTTCACAATGTATTAATTAAATGTTTTAGCAAAGGTGACTCTTTATCCTTAACTAATAGCTTCGCTTTCCATTTATATATAAATTCTTCTGGACATAACTCTTTTATTTTATCCATTTCAATTTTAACCCATGCTGTTTTTCCACCCTCTTGATAAAAGGATGAAATAAAACTCATTTGTGCTGCCAGATAATAATTTTCATGTTCATTTTTCCAGAGACACTCTTGGCATTTTACCTTTCCAAAGAAAATTCCTCACAATTTTGTTCAATTCTTGAAATTTTTTATTTAGCAAAGGTATAGGCAGTGTTTGGAATAAATACTTTATCCTCGGAAAAATATTCATCTTAATACAGTTCACTCTCCCTAACAATGTAATTGAAAGATTGATCCATTTCTTCAGGTCCTCATCTATTTTTTTTATAGTGGTTTATAATTTAATTTATACAACTTATTATCTACTTTAACTCCTAAGTACTTAATCATTAAGTCTTAATGCCTTCTTTTTGCCATTTAAACTGACTTTCTCTTTTACATTGGTTATAATTGCCTTCAAAAAGAGGCATTATTTCAGTTTTATCTTTATTAATTTTATATCCTGATACTTTCCCGTATTCTTCCAATCTGAAATATAATTTTCTTAAGGATTCCAATGGTCTAGTAAGACAAATTAAGACATCATCTGCAAATAAAGTAATTTTGTGATCTTCCTGATTAACTTTAAATCCTTTAATGTCTGAATCTGATCTTATTAGTTCTGCCAGAGGTTCAATAGCCAGATTCAAACTCTCTGTCACAGATTTAAAACTAGCCACATTCCCTGTCCTCAGGTATCTTTGCAAACAACTCGTCTGTCTGCACATTCTCGGAGCCACATGGGGGCAAAATATGGGGGCAAAATATGATGGGAGGCCATGACTGAAGAAAATGTGGCCAAAGGAAATAACTGCAAAAGGCAAGGGATGTTGTTTGCAAAGATACCTGACTACAGGGAATGTAGCCGGTTGCAAGCTGTGATCATCCATCGCCTCTATTGTGTACATGGTTGGAGGTGTGAATGTAAAACAAAGGCCGAAGCTGCCTTCATGTCTGGTCACTCCAATGTGATCATTGCTTCTATTGTGTAGCCCTGAGCTCTGGAATAAAGTGGAG
>NW_027604442.1:0-3744 GCF_053455715.1 Rhinoraja longicauda
AGTGTCCGGGCCTACATTGTCCGGGCCTACTGTGTCCGGGCCTACAGTGTCCGGGCCTTCAGTGTCCGGGCCTACAGTGTCCGGGCAACCTCCGTTAGGCGGCGTCCGGGCCCCCGGGCCTACAGTGTCCAGGACTACAGCGGCCCCCGGGCTACAGTGTCCGGGCCTACAGTGTCCGGGCCTACTGTGTCCGGGCCTACAGTGTCCGGGCCTACAGTGTCCGGGCCTACAGTGTCCGGGCCTACAGTGTCCGGGCCTACTGTGTCCGGGCCTACAGTGTCCGGGCCTACAGTGTCCGGGCCTACTGTGTCCGGGCCTACAGTGTCCGGGCCTACAGTGTCCGGGCCTACAGTGTCCGGGCCTACAGTGTCCGGTCCTACAGCGCTGTCCGGGCCTAATACGGGACAAACCAATTTAGCCCAAAATACTGGATGTCCCGGCTAATACGAGACAGTTGTCAACCCTGGTTGGGGACCATCTTGAAATGCCCAATGACTGGAGATTAACAACCAGGGCCTGAAGGGCCTGTTTCCTTGCTGTGTGACTCCATGACTAGGACTGTATCCTAGTAATTCTATTTCTTTTCATTCGGAGTCCCAATGCTTGACGATTCTTCATCGGTTCATCAGTGATAGGAGCAGAATTAGTCCACTCGGCCCCTCGAGCCCACTCCGCCATTCTATCACGGCTGGTCTATCTCTCCCTCCCAACCCCATTCTCCTGCCTTCTCCCCATAACCCCTGACACCCGCACTAATCAAGAATCTATCTGTCTCTGCCTTAACAATATCCACTGACTTGTGGCCTCCACAGCCGTCTGTGGCAAAGAATCCCGCAGATTCAACGCCCTCTGGCTAAAGAAATTCCTCCTCATCTCCTTCCTAAAGGAACGTCCTTTAATTCTGAGGCTGTGCCCTCTGAGGCCTAGACTCTCCCACTAGTGGAAACATTCTCTCCACATCCACTCTATCCAGGCCGCTCACTGTTCTGTACGTTTCAATGAGGTCCCCCCTCATCCTTCTAAACTCCAGCCCAGTGCCTACAAACGCTCATCGTACGTTAACCCACTCATTCCTGGGACCGTTCTCGTATACCTCCTCTGGATCCCCTGCAGAGCCGGCAGAGGGAGCTTCTGTTAATCTAACCCAGGATTCATCTCAATCCTACACATGACTAACATGAATAAAGTTAATATAATAATCCTCCACCCAATGCATTTCTTTCCTGAAGAAATGATCCTACTTTTCTCGGGAGTTCAGTCCAGTTCAGTTCGGCTCGTTGTCCCGTGCACCAGAATACAGTGAAAAGCTTCTATTGCGTGCAAACCAGTCAGCGGAAAGACAACACGCGATTACAATCGAGCCGTCCACAGTGTACAGATACAATAGAAAATAGACAATAGGTGCAGGAGGAGGCCATTCGGCCCTTCGAGCCAGCGCTGCCATTCAATGTGATCATGGCTGATCATTCTCAATCAGTACCCCGTTCCTGCCTTCTCCCCATACCCTCTGACTCCGCTATCCTTAAGAACTCTATCTAGCTCTCTCTTGAATGCATTTAGAGAATTGGCCTCCACTGCCTTCTGAGGCAGAGAGTTCCACAGATTCACAACTCTCTGACTGAAAAAGTTTTTCCTCGTCTCCGTTCTAAATGGCCGACCCCTTATTCTTAAACTGTGTGGCCCCTGGTTCTGGACTCCCCCAACATTGGGAACATGTTTCCTGCCTCTAACGTGACACGATAAAGGGAATAAGGTTGGCACGGTGGCGCAGCGGTAGAGTTGCCGCCTTACAGCGAATGCAGCGCCGGAGACCCGGGTTCGATCCTGACTACGGGCGCCGTCTGTACGGAGTTTGTACGTTCTCCCCGTGACCTGCGTGGGTTTTCTCCGAGAGCTTCGGTTTCCTCCCACACTCCAAAGACGTGCGGGTTTGTAGGTTAATCGGCTGGGTAAATGTAAAAATTCTCCCCAGTGTGTGTGGGATAGTGTTAGCGTGCGGGGATCGCTGGGCGGCACGGGCTTGGTGTGCTGGATGTTCTACGTAGAAACAAGGATCTCCAGATGCTGGCTTACAAAAGAAAAACACACACAGAGTGCTGGAGTAACTCAACAGGTCAGGCAGCATCTCTGGAGAATATGGAAAGGTGTCCTTTTGGGTCAGGACCTATCTTCAGATGAATTGCCATAGAGTCCTAGAGTGACACAGCACGGAAACAGGCCCTTCAGCCCAACTTGCCCACACCGGCCAACATGTCCCATCAACACTAGTCCCACCTGCCCACACCGGCCAACATGCCCCATCTACACTAGTCCCACACTGACCAACATGCCCCATCTACACTAGTCCCACCCGCCCACACCGGCCAACATGCCCCATCTACACTAGTCCCACCTGCCCACACCGGCCAACATGCCCCATCTACACTAGTCCCACCCGCCCACACTGGCCAACATGCCCCATCAACACTAGTCCCACCTGCCCACACCGGCCAACATGCCCCATCTACACTAGTCCCACCTGCCCACACCGGCCAACATGCCCCATCTACACTAGTCCCACACTGACCAACATGCCCCATCTACACTAGTCCCACCCGCCCACACCGGCCAACATGCCCCATCTACACTAGTCCCACCTGCCCACACCGGCCAACATGCCCCATCTACACTAGTCCCACCTGCCCACACCGGCCAACATGCCCCATCTACACCAGTCCCACCTGCCCACACCGACCAACATGCCCCATCTACACTAGTCCCACCTGCCCACACCGGCCAACATGCCCCATCTACACTAGTCCCACCTGCCCACACCGACCAACATGCCCCTTCAACACTAGTCCCACCTGCCCGCGTTTGGCCCATATCCCTGCAAACCTATCCTATCCATGTACCAGTCTAAAAGTTTCTTAAACGTTGGGATAGTCCTGGCCTCAACTACCTCCTCCGGCAGCTCGTTCCATACACCCACCGCCCTCTGTGTGAAAAAGTTACCCCTCAGATTCCTATTAAATCTTTTCCCCTTCACCTTAAACCCATGTCCTCTGGTCCTCGATTCCCCTACTCTGGGCAAGAGACTCTGAGCGTCTACAAATCATCCTCCAACATTTCCATCACCTACAACGGGACCCCACCACTGGCCACATCTTCCCATCCCCTCCCCTTTCTGCGTTCCGCAGAGACCGTTCCCTCCGTAACTCCCTGGTCCACTCGTCCCTTCCTACCCAAACCACCCCATCCCCGGGCACTTTCCCCTTGCAACCGCACGAGATGCAACCTCTGTCCCTTTACCTCCCCCCTCAACTCCATCCAAGGACCCAAACAGTCTTTCCAGGTGAGACAGAGGTTCACCTGCACCTCCTCCAACCTCATCTATTGCATCCGCTGCTCCAGATGTCAACTTATTTACATCGGCAGAAACCAAGCGCAGGCTCGGCGATCGCTTCGCTCAACACCTTCGCTCAGTCCACCTTAACCAACCTGATCTCCCGGTGGCTCAGCACTTCAACTCCCCCTCCCACTCCCAGTCTGACCTTTCTGTCATGGGCCTCCTCCAGTGCCATAGTGAGGCCCACCGGAAATTGGAGGAACAGCACCTCATATTTCGCCTGGGCAGCTTGCAGCCCAGCGGTATGAACATCGACTTCTCCAACTTTAGATAGTTCCTCTGTCCCTCTCTTCCCCCCCCCCCCCTTCCCAGATCTCCCTCTATCTTCCTGTCTCCTCCTATATCCTTCCTTTGTC
>NW_027604443.1:0-3707 GCF_053455715.1 Rhinoraja longicauda
TTTCCAGGTGAGACAGAGGTTCACCTGCACCTCCTCCAACCTCATCTATTGCATCCGCTGCTCTAGATGTCAACTTATTTATATCGGCGAAACCAAGCGCAGGCTAGGCGATCGCTTCGCTGAACACCTGCGCTCGGTCCGCATTAACGCATCTGATCTCCCGGTGGCCCAGCACTTTAACTCCCCCTCCCATTCCCAGTCTGACCTCTCTGTCATGGGCCTCCTCCCGTGCCATAGTGAGGCCCGCCGGAAATTGGAGGAGCAGCACCTCATATTTCGCCTGGGCAGTTTGCGCCCCGGTGGTATGAACGTCGACTTCTCCAACTTCGGATAGCTCCTCTGTCCCTCCCTTCCCCTCCTCCTTCCCAGATCTCCCTCTATCTTCCTGTCTCCACCTATATCCTTCCTTTGTCCCACCCCCGACACCAGTCTGAAGAAGGGTCTCGACCCGAAACGTCACCCATTCCTTCTCTCCCGAGATGCTGCCTGACCTGCTGAGTTACTCCAGCATTTTGTGAATAAATCGATTTGTACCAGCATCTGCAGTTATTTTCTTACACATACATACATATATATATACTATATACTAAAACTCAATTTGGTTTGTTTGTTTGTTTGTTTGTTTGTTCCTGAACTACAGCCAAAACGGTACACGATAGCGCGACAATTTTGGCCCACCTTACTCACCGTCGACCCTTTGGTGCCAATGGAAGAAGTTTCATTGAAATCGGTGTTATACTTTTAAAGTTATTCACATTTTAAAGATTAAATCTATCTCCTAGGGAGAGAGGGGAGAGAGAGGGAGGGAGGGAGGGAGGAGGGAGGGAGAATAATGGGGGTTGAGGGGGAGGGAGGGGGAGGGGAGGGGAGGGGCGGGAGGGAGGTGTGAGGTGTGAGGAGGGAGAGGGAGTGGAGGGAGGAGGGAGGGGGGATGGGGAAGGGGAGGGGGAGTGGAGCGAGGAGGGAGGGGGAGTGGAGGAGTGGGGAGGGATGGGGGAGGGAGAGGGAGGGGGGATGGGGAGAGAGGGGGAGGGGGGATGGGGGAAGGGGGTGGAGCGAGGGGGAGGGGGAGGGAAGGAGGGGGGAAGGGTAGAGTAGAGGGGGATGGGGAGGAAAGGGTGCTGCACCAATGCAGGAGAGGTTTGGGCCCAATGGGTCCACTTGGTCGTGTAGATATATTTCGCCTGGGCAGCTTGATGCCCGGTGGTATGAACATTGACTTCTCCAACTTTAGATAGTTCCTCTGTACCTCTCTTCCCTTCCTCCTTCCCAGATCTCCCATTGTCTTCCTGTCTCCACCTATATCCTTCCTTTGTCCCTCCCCCTGACATCAGTCTGAAGAAGGGTCTCGACCCGAAACGTCACCCATTCCTTCTCTCCTGAGATGCTGCCTGACCCGCTGAGTTACTCCAGCATTTTGTGATCCCTTCGATTTGTGCCAGCATCTGCAGTTATTTTCCTACATACCTGACAGAGGTGGGGGAGTGACTGGACTGCTCACGGCTGCACCCAGAGAGGACACACGGGAGGGTTTGTCCGCTGGTGCGGTGCGGGTAGAGTTCAGACTGAAGGCTGACCTGGCGTGGGTTGCGTTCACACCAGCGGCCACTCTCCCAGTGAGGCCAGCTCCGCTCTGTGGCGCTGTGGAATGTGTCGAGACGTGACCACTGGTCCCAGCCCCGACCACAGCGCCTGCCTGTTCCTGCCTTTCCCTGCGGTGCCTTGCTTCACATCTGCGAAGCCGTTTTACTCTCACACTTCCCTCAGCCTCCAGGAATGTTTGAGCTCTCCACGGTCAACAACCACTAACCGCTTCCGCTGGTGCAGGTTCACGAGTCATTGGAGCAGAATTAGGCCATTCGGCCCATCGAGTCTACTCCCCTATTCAATCATGCCTGATCTATCTTTCCTCCCAACCCCATTCTCCCGCCTTCTCCCCATAACTTGTAGACAATAGACAATAGACAACAGGTGCAGGAGGAGGCCATTCGTCCCTTCGAGCCAGCACCACCATTCAATGTGATCATGGCTGATCATTCTCAATCAGTACCCCGTTCCTGCCTTCTCCCCGTACCCCCGGACTCCGCTATCCTTAAGAGCTCTATCTAGCTCTCTCTTGAATGCATTCAGAGAATTGGCCTCCACTGCCTTCTGAGGCAGAGAATTCCACAGATTCACAACTCTCTGACTGAAAAAGTTTTTCCTCATCTCAGTTCTAAATGGCCTACCCCTTATTCTTAAACGGTTGCCCCTGGTTCTGGACTCCCCCAACACTGGGAACATGTTTCCTGCCTCTAACGTGTCCAACCCCTTAATAATCTTTTTATTCACAAAATGCTGGAGTAACTCAGCAGGTCAGGCAGCATCTCGGGAGAGAAGGAATGGGTGACGTTTCGGGCCCGAGACCCTTCTTCAGATTTGTACCAGCATCTGCAGTTATTTTCTTATATCCCTTAATTAACTTATACGTTTCGATTAGATCTCATCTCATCCTTCTAAATTCCAGTGTGTACAAGCCTTGTCGCTCCAGTCTTTCAACATATGACAGTCCCGCCATTCGGGAATTAACCTAGTAAACCTACGCTGCACGCCCTCAATAGCAAGAATAACCTTCCTCAAATTTGGAGACCAAAACTGCACACAGTACTCCAGGTGCGGTCCCACTAGGGCCGACACTAATCAAGAATCTGTCAATCTCTGTTTTAAAATAATACGATCTGGCTTTTAAAATTACAAACTGTGTGCCTTTCCACGCTGGGATGAATATTGGAACTGTGGTGCCTGACGCCAATTCGTGCAGTTAATTGGCAATCTGAAGAAAGGTCCCGACCCGAAACGTTGCCCATCCACGTTCTCCAGAGATGCTGTCTGAGCCGCTGAGTTACTCCAGCACTTTGTGTCTTTCATTGGTGTAAACCAGCATCTGAAGTTCTTTGTTTCTCCCTCGTGGGCTTGTGGCGTTTGAGGACCCGTGTTGTGCTCAGACTGGCGAGCTCAGTTCAGTGTAGTTTACTGTCAGGTGTACTGAGGTTACAGTGAAAAGCTTTTTGTTGCGTGCTATCCAGGTTCGATCCTGACTACGGGTGCTGTCTGTACGGAGGTTTGTACGTTCTCCCCGTGACCTGCGTGGGTTTTCTCCGAGATATTCGGTTTCTCCCACACTCCAAAGGCGTACAGGTATGTAGGTTAATTGGCTGGGCAAATGTAAAAATTGTCCCGAGTGGGTGCAGGATAGTTGTTAGTGTGCGGGGATCGCTGGCGGGGCGGACCCGTGGGCCGAAGGGCCTGTTTCTGCGCTGTATCTCTGAATCTAAAATAAAAATCGAAAACAGTCAGCGGAAGGACAACACATGATCACAATCGAGCCATTTACAGTGTACAGATACATGATAAGGGAATAACGTTTAGTGCAAGGTAAAGCCAGCAAAGTCCCGTCAGGGATAGTCCGAGGGTCGGCAATGAGGTAGATGGTAGTTCAGCGCTGCTCTCTGGTTGTGGCGGGTGATATTGTTGCCTGATAACAGCCGGGGAGACATTGACAGGGGTGGAATGAAGAAGGCCCGAGGAACTTAGGCCCTGAGCCACGAGGCAGCACAACAGGCGGCCGGGAAAGGCAGAGGAAGTAAAACACAACAACTTCTTCTGGAAGTCTCATGTTCCCAGTTCTGGGACCGAGCCCCATTGGCACCAGCGACAGAGGGCGAGAA
>NW_027604444.1:0-3705 GCF_053455715.1 Rhinoraja longicauda
TCAGTATAAATTATTACAAAAATCTAGTCCAAAGATAGGAAATCAAAATCAAGACAAAGATGGGAAACAGATCTTAATATTATCATTGATGAACCAAGTTGGGAAAGACTGTGTTTAGATAGTATGAAAAATACTATTAATGTGAGATATAGTTTAGTACAATATAATTTTTTACATCAACTATATTTAACCCCGAAAAATTAAACAATTTAAAACCAAACTCATCTGAAATTTGTTTTAGATGCAACCAAGACGTGGGTACTTTTTTACACTCCACATGGGCATGTCAGAAGGCAACTCCTTTTTGGAAAGACCTAAAACCTTTTTTGGAACAATTGACGAATAAGATCATACCAATGGATTCAAGGTTGTTTTTATTGGGAGATACAAAAGGAATATTACCAAAGCTAATTTTAGATAAACATCAGGAAAGATTTCTCAAAATAGCAATAGCAGTAGCAAAAAAAATGTGTAGCGGTCACTTGGAAAGATCAAAATGAAATAAGATTTGAAAGATGGTATGCAGAAATGTGTAGTTGTATCCCATTAGAAAAAGCTACGTATAATCTGAGAAATGATATGACTTCTTCTTGAAGGTGTGGAACCCATTCATTTTAAAGCTAGGATTAAGAATTGGAAATATTTAAATTCAGGATTGTTTTGATACCTTTAATAAGAATTTAATAAGAAATTACCCGGAAGTGTCTCATTCTGGACTCCAGGTTTCTTTCTTTCTCTCTTTCTTTTTCTTTTTCTTTTTCCTTCTTTTTAACTGGGCGGGTGGGGGGAAGGGGGGTTGGTGGGAGGGGAGATAATACAGAACAATACATGTATAATCGAACACTGAAAAAGTCTGGTCTACCCCCAACAGCTGCTGACGACCTTCTACCGCTGCACCATAGAGAGCATCCTATCGCATGGCATCCCTGTGTGGTACCTCAGCTGCACGGAGGCAGAAAGGAAAGCTCTACAGCAGGTAGTCCATAGAGCTCAGAGGGCCATCGGAACACAGCTACCAGACTTGGAGGGCATCTACAACACACGATGCCTCAGAAAAGCCACCAGCATCCACAAAGACTCTTCACACCCCTGCAACAGTCTGTTCGAACTCCTTCCATCGGGCAGACGATACAAGGCCTTCTACGCCCGCACCTCCAGACTCAGGAACAGCTTCATCCCCAGGGCCATAGTTGCTATGAACCGGTCCTGCTGAGCGGATGGCCACAACGCATAGATCAACTTGCACTTTACCCTGTCCAAAAACTGTTACAACTGTTTTGTTTCGTTGGGTTGCTGCTGTCTAAATTACCTAATTGTTGCATCGTATGGGAGGCGCATTCCCAATCTCGTTGTACCCCTGGGTACAATGACAATAAAGATATATTGTATTGTATTGTATAATGTAGTTATTATTGCTTACTATGAAATGTAACTTGTATGAGTTCTGTTAAAACATAAATAAAATTTATTAAAAAAATAAATAAAAAGAGAGTTTGAATCTGTGGGATTCTCTGCCTCAGAGGGCAGTGGAGGCCAATTCTCTGAATACATTCAAGAGAGAGCTAGATAGAGCTCTTAAGGATAGCGGAGTCAGGGTGTATGGGGAGAAGGCAGGAACGGGGTACTGATTGAGAATGATCAGCCATGATCACATTGAATGGCGGTGCTTACAGGCTCGAAGGGCCGAATGGCCTCCTCCTGCACCTATTGTCTATTGAAACATACAGAATAGTGAAAGGCTTGAATAGAGTGGATGTGGAGAAGATGTTTCCACTGGTGGAGAGTCTAGGACTAGTCATAGCCTCAGAATTAAAGGACAGAGAGTCCTTTAGGAAAGAGATGAGGAGAGATTTCTTTAGTCAGAGAGTGGTGAATCTGTGGATTCTTTGCCACAGAAGGCTGTGGAGGGCAAGTCGGTGGATATTTGTAAGGCAGAGATAGATAGATTCTGAATTAGTACAGGTGTCAGAGGTTATGGGGAGAAGGCAGGAGAATGGGGTTTGGAGAGAGAGATAGGTCAGCCATGATTGAATGGCGGAGTAAACTTGATGGGCCGAATGGCCCAATTCTACTTCTAATCATGACAACGGCGAGCCGAGGCCTAGCTGGTGGAGTTTGGTGACGAGCTTGGTGGGGGATGAGCGTGTTTGAAGGCAGAGCTAGAGTCAATGAGTAGCATCCTCGCGTACGTGCCCTGTCTCTCCAGGTGAGTCAGGACAGTGCGAAGAGCCAGAGAGATGGCGTCCTCTGTGGATGTGTTTGCACATTGACGCGAGTCCAGTGAGTCAGTGATGCTGGATTTGATGTGTGAGAGGGCCAGCCTTTCAAAGCACTTCTGGATAAATGTGAGGTTGTCCACTTGGTGGCAAGAACGGAAAGCAGACTATTATCTGAATGGTGGCCGATTAGGAGAAGGGGAGACGCAACGAGACGTGGGTGTCGTGGTGCACCAGTCATTGAAAGTAGGCATGCAGGTGCAGCGGGCAATGGAGAAAGCCAATGGTATGTTGGCATTCACAGGGAGGGGATTTGAGTATAGGAGCAGGGAGGTTCTGCTGCAGTTGCACAGGGCATTGGTGAGACCGCACCTGGAGTATTGCGTACCGTTTTGGTCTCCTAGTTTGACTTTAGGAGCAAAGGGGTCCTTCTGCAGTCGTACAGGGCCCTGGTGAGACCGCACCTGGAGTATTGCGTACAGTTTCTGGTCTCCTAATCTGAGGAAAGACATTCTTGCCATAGAGGGAGTACAGAGAAGGTTCACCAGATTGATTCCTGGGATGGCAGGACTTTCATATGAAGATAGAGTGGATAGACTCGGCTTGTACTCGCTGGAATTTAGAAGATTGAGGGGAGAAACGTAACAAAATTCTTAAGGGTCGGACAGGCGAGATGCGGGAAGATTGTTCCCGATGTTGGGGAAGTCCAGAACCAGGGGTCACAGTTTAAGGATAAAGGGGAAGTCTTTAGGACCGAGATGAGAACTTTTTTTTCACACAGAGAGTGGGTACTGATTGAGAACGATCAGCCGCGATCACATTGAATGGCGGTGCGTACAGGCTCGAAGGGCCGAATGGCCTCCTCCTGTACCTATTGTGAGAGAGAGGAGGGGGAGAGAGAGAGGGAAGGGGAGCCAGCAAGCAAGGACAAACATTGACACAAAGAAACAGCGAGCACATGTGGCGGCCATTTTGTTGAAAGAAACAGTGAGCACATGTGGCCCTTCATAAGCCCACAACTTCCCCAAGGCTCAGCGATCCCACCAATGATCAATTAGCAGCCCGCCCGACGGGCGACATTGTCCACACCCATTCTCCACCTCTTGCTATTAAAAGATATTTTATAAATTAAAGCTCGTAGCTTTTTGAGGTATAAAATATATTTTTAATAACAAGATTAAATAGCTCTCCCCCTTCTCTTTCCCCTCCTCTCTCTCTCCCCCTCTCTCCCCCTCCTCTCTCTCCCCTCCTCTCTCTCCCCCTCCTCTCTCTCCCCTCCTCTCTCTTCCCCTCCTCTCTCCCTCCCTCCCTCTGTCACTCCATCCCTCCCACCCTCCCCTCCCTCCCTCTCTCTCCCAAACAAAAAACTATGAGCTTTAATTTATAAAATATCTTTTAATAGCAAGAGGTGGATAGCCATCATGCCCCATCTACACTAGTCCCACCCGCCCACACCGTCCAACATGCCCCATCTACACTAGTCCCACCC
>NW_027604445.1:0-3683 GCF_053455715.1 Rhinoraja longicauda
GATGAGGGAATATCGGTTGAAGGTGGAGGTGGAGGGGATTAACAAGTGCGAGTCCGCGTGAAGCAAGAGAAACAGCGAGGGAAAAGCGGGAAGTTGCACGTTAGTTACCTGGCATTTGCTAATGTTCATACCATTAGGTTGCAAGGTTCCCAAGCGGACTATGAAGCGGCGTTCTTTCTGTTTTAATGTAACCTCTCTGGCACTGATGGAGGCCCAGGACAGAAAGATCAGTGTGCGAGGGGGAGTTACAATGGCTTGCAACGGGGAGATATGGCAAGCCTTAGCAGAACTAGGATAAGTGTTCGACAAAACGGTTGCCGAGTCTCCATTTTATCACGCCGATGTAAAGGAGGCCATATCTGGAACACCACATGCAGTAGATGAGATTAGAGGTGGTGCAGGTGAACATCTGTCGCACCTGGAAGGGCTATTGAAGTGTGAGGAAACGGGGTAGAGAGACATCCCATGGTGGCTAGCCGTTTTAACCGCACTTCGCAAGAAAGGCCTTGGAGAGAGAGGCGATGGCGTGCAGGAGGAGTGTTGGGGAAAAGAGAGAGGCAAATAGAGAGTACAGTGATGAAAGGAAGAGATAGCGGAGAAGACGAAAGAAGAGATGGAGGGAGAGTTAAGTAACAAAGGGAGAGTGGGAACATGAAAAGAGAGCGGAGTTCAGATCGCGTGGGTTGGCAAAACGGAGCGATGGAAGGGTCAGATAGATAGAAAGAAACGGAGGGATAAATGCAATGGGAGTGAGAAGGAGGGGGGGTTACGAGAGAGAGGTTGACAGAGAGATGGCGGAGCCGAGAGGAAGAATAGAGATGGTAGGAGAGAGTGATAGTTCAGAGAGAGCGACAGCAGTAAGGATGGAGGGAGAGAGAAAGGGAGGAGGGAAATGTGTTGTATCATTCGCCGTTTTATTTGGGTTTCGGACAATTCTGAAGCCGCAATATTTCTGTTCTCTGAGTGTCGTGAGTCTTTGGGTCGTTCCTGCTCAGAGGTGACGAAGGCAGAGAATGTTATTGTCCCGGCGCAAAATCAGACCCACTGCAGGCAAGCAAGGAGTGAATGGTTACCGGCCTCGCCGGGAGGGTGAGGTTGCAGTCAGTTAAGCCGCGATCATATTGAGTGGTGAAACAGAGTGGAGGGGCCACTTTAGTGCGAGGTGATCTGTTGATCTAATTCCGCAAGCTGTGGACAAATGTCGCCCAGTCCACCTTCAAACTGGGCACCAGAAGCCATGAGAGGGTCCCTGGAATTTGGGATTGCCTCAGTGAGTGAAGCGGATTGAATGAAATCAGACAAACAACATGAGGCGGAGAGTTGGACCTGATGGAGTTTGAAGCAATATCCCCTTTGCTGGAGCAATGCCGCTCCCAATTTCCATCCCTCAGTATCGCCACAATTCCCAGTCTTTGGAGTTTCTCAATCAATTCCCTGAATAAATCACGACCTGTCTCAGCAGGGATTTCACTTGGCTGATGTCATCTGTTTGCGAATCATTTCAAAATCACTATTTTTTAACTATGTTGAAACTTCGCTGTCCCGGTGGAGACGGAAAATGGTATAAAATCTCCGGGAATATTCTGCCCCGGCATTTCATTCCGAGAGATTAACGATAGCTCACGAGGACACGTCGCTGGGTAGAGAACATGTGGGAAAAGGTTTGGGAATATTACGCCGTGGTGAAAATCTTGTACGTGATCATTGCGGCCGTTGGAGTCCCTGGTAAGTGAACAGAACAATTCAAGTTTTATAACTCCGTCCGTTAACCGGTGTTGACCTGATTCTGATCATGTTACATGATTCACAACTGATGACCGTTGGACAAGAATATGTGAAGTATATCCTCTCAGTGAAATATTGTTGAATTAACGCTGTGATTTTTCTCATTTTCAGACAGCCGAAACTAACCCTCTTTTTCTCCCACTGCCGGGACCCACTAGAATGTTGTTCTTGCCTTCAGTGGGACCTTGCCCAGAGATGTCCCAGTGCTCGAGACAGGCAGCTCTCCGGGACGGTGTGACTGGGAAGGGGTTTACATTGTGAAGTTCACTGTGTCTGAGTTATTGATCAGAGTGAACACCCGCTCCTGTGGACACGTCTCGCTGTGGAGTCCGTCACAGTCGGATTCCTCCACCTGTTGGTCAATAATTGGATCGATCTCCTGAACCGGTGGCCGCGGATCTACCGGCGTGTGTTGTTACCGAACTGAGGAATGAATCCATTAACGGAGCCACTCTGCTGCCGGATCCTAAGTTGTCCCTGCCTTTCCTCTGGAACCCTCCTCGTCCCCATCAGATGCCGAGTTCCCAGAGCCCTGGTTAAACGCGGCCGGTCACGGTTAATTCTGTGAAACCGGCCCCATCAGAGACTGTGAGCGGGGTTAACTGTAGACAGGACCATTCCGCCTATTGTAGCGGGCGGCTGCTCGTTCCCTCCCCTCCCTTTACCCCGCCCGTCGCCTTATCTCCTCTCCCCTGAAGCAGGCAGGTCGGGCACAGTCGGAGCCGGGTCTGACATTGTTAAACCTGCAGCCGCGCACTGACTCCAACACTCCTGATCTCCAGCTGAAAGTAGAGCCGGTGTTCAGCCCCGGAGACCGTGTTCAGTAATGTCCAGTGTCCGCTCCCCTTCTCTTTCCGCAGTGAATTTAGTGGCGATTGTGATCCTGTCCCGGGGAAAGTGCGGCCTCTCCACCTGCACCACTCGCTACCTGGTGGCCATGGCAGCGGCCGATCTACTCACCCTGATCACCGAGGTCATTTTGTATTGGATCCGATACCATTACTTTTATTGGAGTTTCCTGTCCATCACCCCTGTGTGCCGTGTTAACGAAGTACTGAAGTATTCAGCTACAGACTGTTCTGTCTGGTTCACCGTCACTTTCACCTTTGATCGCTTTGTCGCCATTTGTTGCCAGAAGCTGAAAACTAAATATTGCACCGGGAAAACTGCGGCTGCGTTTCTCGCAACAGCCGGCGTTCTGCAGTGTCTGAAAAACGTTCCCCGCTACTTCACACTGGAACCCCGGGTGATCATCGACAATGTCCCGTGGGACTGTAAAACGGTGGAGAGTTATTACACTGACCCCGGGTGGGTGGCATTTGACTGGATCGACACGGTTTTAACTCCGTTCCTCCCTTTCGCTGTGATCCTGCTGCTCAACGCTCTGACAGTCCGGCACATTTTAGTGGCCAGTCGGGTCCGTCAGGGGCTGAGGGGTCAGAGCAAGGGGGAGAAGCGCAGTGACCCGGAGATGGAGAGCAGGAGGAGGTCTGTGGTTTTACTCTTCACCATCTCCGGCAGCTTCATCCTCCTGTGGATGACGCTGGTTGTAAACTTCGTCTATTATCAGATCACAGGGATTGGGAATGATCGGAATGATTCTCAATGGATCTTTCACTACGTCGGGTTTTTGCTGAGTAATCTCAGATGCTGCACCAACACATTTATTTACGCGGTGACCCAGTCCAAGTTCAGGGAGCAGGTGAAGAGCGCGGTGAAATATCCGCTCACCTCAGCGCTGCGGCTCATTAATAAACCCGCGCCCTGAGCGCATCCCAGAGGGCGGCCGCAGTCTCTCCGCTCCGGGCTCCGGCTCCTCACATTCACCGCCGCATCTTCCAGCTGTCAGTCCCGGGCGGATGATCCCATCGCCGGCCCCGCTCCGGGACCCCCAGCCC
>NW_027604446.1:0-3681 GCF_053455715.1 Rhinoraja longicauda
GAGAGAGAGAGAGAGAGAGAGAGAGAGAAGAGAGAAGGGAGAGAGTGAGAGGGAGAGAGAGAGAGAGAGAGAGGGAGACCCACCCAACCTACCCCTGACCTGTCCCCAGTGCGGAGGGGGGGGTGAGAGTGAGGGGGTAGATACTGAAATAAACACTTCAATGATCAGGGACTGTCATTAAAAATGATCAATATCTATGACAGGCAACGGTGTTATTTTTTCTGCTTAATCTGCATCTTTGAGCAAGGGGGCGACTGGGTGAATGTGAGGGGCTGGGGGTCCCGGAGCGGGGCCGGCGATGGGATCATCCGCCCGGGACTGACAGCTGGAAGATGCGGCGGTGAATGTGAGGAGCCGGAGCCCGGAGCGGAGAGACTGCGGCCGCCCTTTGGGATGCGCTCAGGGCGCGGGTTTATTAATGAGCCGCAGCGCTGAGGTGAGCGGATATTTCACCGCGCTCTTCACCTGCTCCCTGAACTTGGACTGGGTCACCGCGTAAATAAATGTGTTGGTGCAGCAGCTGAGATTACTCAGCAACATCCCGACGTACTGAAAGATATATTGGGAATCATTCGTATCATTCCCAATCCCTGTGATCTGATAATAGACGAAGTTTACAACCAGCGTCATCCACAGGAGGATGAAGCTGCCGGAGATGGTGAAGAGTAAAACCACAGACCTCCTCCTGCTCTCCATCTCCGGGTCACTGCGCTTCTCCCCCTTGCTCTCACCCCTCAGCCCCTGACGGACCCGACTGGCCACTAAAATGTGCCGGACTGTCAGAGCGTTGAGCAGCAGGATCACAGCGAAAGGGAGGAGCGGAGTTAAAACTGTGTCGATCCAGTCAAATGTCACCCACCCGGGGTCAGTGTAATACCTGTCCACGGTGTAACAGCCCCACGGGACATTGTCGATGGTACTCCAGGGTTCCACAGTGAAGTAGCGGGGAACGTTTTTCAGACACTGCAGAACGCCGGCTGTGGCGAGAATCGCAGCCGCAGTTTTCCTGGTGCAATATTTAGTTTTCAGCTTCTGGCAACAAATGGCGACAAAGCGATCAAAGGTGAAAGTGACGGTGAACCAGACAGAACAGTCTGTAGCTGAATACTTCAGTACTTCGTTAACACTGCACACAGGGGTGATGGACAGGAAACTCCAATAAAAGTAATGGTATCGGATCTGATACAAAATGACCTCGGTGATCAGGGCGAGTAGATCGGCCGCAGCCATGGCCACCAGGTAGCGAGTGGTGCAGGTGGAGAGGCCGCACTTTCCCCGGGACAGGATCACAATCGCCACTAAATTCACTGCGGAAAGAGAAGGGGAGCGGACACTGGGCATTACTGAACACGGTCTCCGGGGCTGAACACCGGCTCCACTTTCAGCTGGAGATCAGGAGTGTTGGAGTCGGTGCGCGGCTGCAGGTTTAACAATGTCAGACCCGGCTCCGACTGTGCCCGACCTGCCTGCTTCAGGGGAGAGGAGATAAGGCGACGGGCGGGGTAAAGGGTGGGGAGGGAACGAGCAGCCGCCCGCTACAATATGCGGAATGGTCCTGTCTACAGTTAACCCCGCTCACAGTCTCTGATGGGGCCGGTTTCACAGACTTAACCGTGACCGGCCGCGTTTAACCAGGGCTCTGGGAACTCGACATCTGATGGGGACGAGGAGGGTTCCTGAGGGAAGGCAGGGACAACTTAGGATCCGGCAGCAGAGTGGCTCCGTTAATGGATTCATTCCTCAGTTCGGTAACAACACACGCCGGTAGATCCGCGGCCACTGGTTCAGGAGATCGATCCAATTATTGACCAACAGGTGGAGGAATCCGACTGTGACAGAATCCACAGCGAGACGTGTCCACATGAGCGGGTGTTCACTCTGATCAATAACTCAGACACAGTGAACTTCACAATGTAAACCTCTCCCAGTCACACCGTCCCGGAGAGCTGCCTGTCCCGAGCACTGGGACAACTCTGGGCAAGGTCCCACTGAAGGCAAGAACAACATTCTAGTGGGTCCTGGCAGTGGGAGAAAGAGAGGGTTAGTTTCGGCTGTCTGAAAATGAGAAAAATCACAGCGTTAATTCAAAAATATTTCACTGAGTGGATTGATATAATCTACACATTCTTACACAACGAACATCAGTTGGGAATATTGTAACACGATCAGAATCAGGTCAACACTGGTTAACGGACGGAGTTATAAATCTTGAATTGTTCTGTTCACTTACCAGGGACTCCAACGGCAGCAATGATCACGTACAAGATTTTCTGCACGGCGTAATATTCCAGAAGCTTTTCCCACATGTTCTCTGACCAGCGACGTGTCCCCGTGAACTACCGGTAATCTCTCGGAATGAAATGCCGGGGCAGAACATTCCCGGAGATTTTATACCATTTTCCGTCTCCACCGGGACAGTGAAGTTTCAACAGAATTAAAAATAGAGCTTTTGAAATGATTCGCAAACAGATGACATCAGCCAAGTGAAATCCCTGCTGAGACACTTCGTGATTTATTCAGGGAATTGATTGAGAAACTCCAAAGACTGGGAATTGTGGCGATACTGAGGGATGGAAATTGGGAGCGGCATTGTTCCAGCAAAGGGAATATTGTTTCAAACTCTATCAGGTCCAAATCTCCGCCTTATGTTGTTTGTCTTATTTCATTCAATCCACTTGACTCACTAAGGCAGTCCCAAATTCCAGGGACCCTCTCAGGGCTTCTGGTGCCCAGTTTGAAGGTGGACTGGGCGACATTTGTCCACAGGTTGAGGAATTAGGTCAACAGATCACCTCGCACTAAAGTGGCCCCTCCACTCTGCTTCACCACTCAATATGATCGCGGCTTAACTGACTGCAACCTCACCACCACACTCCCGGCGAGGCCGGTAACCATTCACTCCTTGCTTGCCTGCAGTGGGCTGATTTTGCGCCGGGACAATAACATTCTCTGCCTTCGGGGATATTGGTTCAAACTCCATCTGGTCCAACTCTCCACCTCGTGTTGTTTATCTGATTTCCTTCACTCAGCAAGGCAATCCCAAATTTAAGGGACCGTCTCAATGCTTCTGGTGCCCAGTTTAAAGGTGGACTAGACAGCCTTTGTCAGCGTGATGAATTAGTTCAACAGATCACATCAGACTAAAATGGCCCGTCCACTCTGTTTTAACACTCAATGTGATCGCGGCTTAACTGATTGTAACCTCAACCCCACACTCCCGGCGACCCCTAGTAAGCATTTAGTCCTTGCTTGCCTGGAATGGATCTGGCTTTGCCTTGGGACAACAACATTCTCTACCTTCATCACCTCTGAGGAGGAACGACCCAAAGACTCACGACACTCAGTGAACAGAACCATTGCCGTCTCAGAATTGTCTTAAAAGTAGAACACACAGCGAATGATGCAATATCTCTCCCTCCTCTCTTTCTCTCTCTCTCTCTCCATCTTTACTGCTATTCTCTCTCTGAACTGTTATTCTCGCCCCTACACTCTCTATTCTCCCTCTCTGTGCCGACCGCTCTCTGCCAACCTCTCTCCCCTCCCACTCTTACTGCATCTCTCCCTCCTTCTCCCTGTATCTCTCTAATGCTTCCCTCTCCCCCTTTTGCCAACCCACTCGCTCTGAACTCCCCTCTCTCCTCATTCTCCCACTCTCCCTTTGACCGTTCACTCTCCCTCCAC
>NW_027604447.1:0-2500 GCF_053455715.1 Rhinoraja longicauda
GAGAGTTAAGTAACAAAGGGAGAGTGGGAACATGAAACGAGAGCGGAGTTCAGATCGCGTGGGTTGGCAAAAAGGAGCAATGGAAGGGTCAGATAGTTAGAAAGAAACGGAGGGATAAATGCAATGGGAGTGAGAAGGAGGGGGGTTAGGAGAGAGAGGTTGACAGAGAGATGGCGGCGTCGAGAGGAAGAATAGAGATGGTAGGAGAGAGTGATAATTCATAGAGAGCGAAAGCAGTAAGGATGGAGGGAGACAGAAAGGGAGCGGGGAGATGTGCCGCATCATTCGCTGTTTTATTTGGGTTTCGGACAATTCTGAAGCCACAATGTTTCTGTTCTCTGAGTGTCGCGAGTCTTTGGGTCGTTCCTGCTCAGAGGTGACGAGGGCAGAGAATGTTATTGTCCCGGCGCAAAATCAGACCCACTGCAGGCAAGCAAGGAGTGAATGGTTACCGGCCTCGCCGTGAGTGTGGGGGTGAGGTTGCAGTCAGTTAAGCCGCGATCATATTGAGTGGTGAAGCGGAGTGGAGGGGCCACTTTAGTGCGAGGTGATCTGTTGATCTAATTCCTCACCCTGTGGACAAACGTCGCCCAGTCCACCTTCAAACTGGGCACCAGAAGCCCTGAGAGGGTCCCTGGAATTTGGGATTGCCTTAGTGAGTGAAACGGATTGAATGAAATCAGACAAACAACATAAGGCGGAGAGTTGGACCAGATGGAGTTTGAAGAAATATCCCATTTGCTGTAGCAATGCCGCTCCCAATTTCCATCCCTCAGCATCGCCACCATTCCCAGTCCTTGGAGTTTCTCAATCAATTCCCTGAATAAATCACGACCTGTCTCAGCAGGGATTTCATTTGGCTGATGTCATCTGTTTGCGAATCATTTCAAAATCTCTATATTTTAACTCTGTTGAAACTTCGTTGTCCCGGTGGAGACGGAAAATGGTATAAAATCTCCGGGAGTGTTCTGCCCCGGCATTTCAATTCGGAGAGATTAACGGTGGCTCACGTGGATACGTCGTTGGGCAGAGAAAATGGGGCACCATTATTGGGAATATGTGGACGTAGAGAAAATCTTGTACGTGATCATTGCTGCCGTTGGAGTCCCTGGTAAGTGAGCAGAACAATTCAAGTATTATAACTCCGTCTGTTAACCGGTGTCAACCTGATTCTGATCGTGTTACATGATTCCCAACTGATGACCGTTGTACAAGAATATGTGAAGTAAATCAATCCTCTCAGAGAAATATCATTGAATTAACGCTATGGTTTTTCTTACTTTCAGACAGCCGAAACTAACCCTCTCTTTCTCCCACTGCCGGGACCCACTAGAATGTTGTTCTTGCCTTCAGTGGGACCTTGCCCAGAGTTGTCCCAGTGCTCGGGACAGGCAGCTCTCCGGGACGGTGTGACTGGGAGGGGTTTACATTGTGAAGTTCACTGTGTCTGAGTTATTGATCAGAGTGAACACCCGCTCATGTGGACACGTCTCACTGTGGAGTCTGTCACAATCGGATTCCACCGCCTGTTGGTCAATAATTGGATCGATCTCCTGAACCAGTGGCCGCGGATCTACCGGCGTGTGTTGTTACCGAACTGAACTCACTGTGGAATGAATCCATTAACGGAGCCGCTCTGCTGCCGGATCCTAAGTTGGCCCTGCCTTCCCTCTGGAACCCTCTTCGTCCCCATCAGATGCCGAGTTCCCAGAGCTCTGGTTAAACGCGGCCGGTCACGGTTAAGTCTGTGAAACCGGCCCCATCAGAGACTGTGAGCGGGGTTAACTGTAGACAGGACCATTCCGCCTATTGTAGCGGGCGGCTGCTCGTTCCCTCCCCGCCCTTTACCCCGCCTCTCGCCTTATTTCCTCTCCCCTGAAGCAGGCAGGTCGGGCACAGTCGGAGCCGGGTCTAACATTGTTAAACCTGCAGCCGCGCACCGACTCCAACACTCCTGATCTTCAGCTGAAAGTGGAGCCGGTGTTTAGCCCCGGAGACCGTGTTCAGTAATGCCCAGTGTCCGTCCCCTTCTCTTTCCGCAGTGAATTTAGTGGCGATTGTGATCCTGTCCCGGGGAAAGTGCGGCCTCTCCACCTGCACCACTCGCTACCTGGTGGCCATGGCAGCGGCCGATCTACTCACCCTGATCACCGCGGTCATTTTCTATAATATCCCATACCATTACTTTTATTGGAGTTTCCTGTCCATCACCCCTGTGTGCCGTGTTAACGCTGTACTGAGGACTGCAGCTACAGACTGTTCTGTCTGGTTCACCGTCACTTTCACCTTTGATCGCTTTGTCGCCATTTGTTGCCAGAAGCTGAAAACTAAATATTGCACCGGGAAAACTGCGGCTGCGGTTCTCGCAACAGCCGGCGTTCTGCAGTGTCTGAAAAACGTTCCCCGCTACTTCACACTGGAACCCTGGACAACCATCGACAATGTCCCGTGGTTCTGTGTCACGATGGACAGTTATTACACTGACCCCGGGTGGGTGGCA
>NW_027604448.1:0-844 GCF_053455715.1 Rhinoraja longicauda
CCCCCCCTCTTCCCCCCCCACTTCCCCCCTCTTCCCCCCCTTCCCCCTCCCCCCTACCCCCTCCCCCCTCATCCCCCTCCCCTCTCCCCTCTCCCTCTCCCACACCCCTCTCCCCCCCTCACCCCCCTCTTCCCCCCCCTCTTCCCCCCCCTCTTCCCCCCCTCTTCCCCCCCTCTTCCCCCCCCTCTTCCACCCCCTCTTCCCCTCCCACTTCCCTCCCTCCCACTTCCCCCTCATTCTCCCCTTCCTCTCCCCATCCCTCTCCCCCTCCCTCTCCCCCCCTCTCCCCCCTCCCTCTCCCCCTCCCTTCCCTCCTCTCCCCCCTCCCTCTCCCCCTCCTCTTCCCCTCCCTCTCCCCCCTCCCTCTTCGCCCCTCTTCCCACCCTCCTTCCCCACTCCCTCTTCTCCACCCCTCTTCCCCCATCCCACTTCCCATCCCTCTCCCCCCCCTCTCTTCCCCCTTCCCCTTTCCCCCTTCCCTTTCCCCCCTCCCTCTTCCCCCCCTCCCTCTACCCTCGCCCTCTTCCCCTCCCTCTCCCCCCTCCCTCTTCCCCCCCCTCTTCCCCCCCTCTTCCCCCCCTCTTCCCCCCCCCTCTTCCCCCCCTCTCCCCCCCCTCTTCCCCCCCCTCTTCCCCCCCCCTCTTCCCCCCCTCTTCCCCCCCTCTTCCCCCCCTCTTCCCCCCCTCTTCCCCCACTCTCCCCCCCCTCTTCCCCCCCTCTTCCCCCCCTCTCCCCCCCCTCTTCCCCCCCTCTTCCCCCCTCTTCCCCCCCTCTTCCCCCCTCTCCCCCTCCCTCTCCCCCTCCCTCTCCCCCCTCCCCTCTCCCCCTCCCCTCTCCCCTCTCC